>NC_069505.1:265397520-265690020 GCF_027579735.1 Bombina bombina | reverse complement strand
AAACAAATGCTGCGTTAGGCTCCAAAAAAGGAGCGTAGAGCATTTTTACCGCAAATGCAACTCTCGATACCAGAGTTGCTTACGGACGCGGCCGGCATCAAAAACGTGCTCGTGCACGATTCTCCCATAGGAAACAATGGGGCTGTTTGAGCTGAAAAAAAACCTAACACCTGCAAAAAAGCAGCGTTCAGCTCCTAACGCAGCCCCATTGTTTCCTATGGGGAAACACTTCCTACGTCTGCACCTAACACCCTAACATGTACCCCGAGTCTAAACACCCCTAACCTTACACTTATTAACCCCTAATCTGCCGCCCCCGCTATCGCTGACCCCTGCATTACACTTTTAACCCCTAATCTGCCGCTCCGTAAACCGCCGCCACCTACGTTATCCCTATGTACCCCTAATCTGCTGCCCTAACATCGCCGACCCCTATGTTATATTTATTAACCCCTAATCTGCCCCCCACAACGTCGCCGACACCTACCTACACTTATTAACCCCTAATCTGCCGAGCGGACCTGAGCGCTACTATAATAAAGTTATTAACCCCTAATCCGCCTCACTAACCCTATCATAAATAGTATTAACCCCTAATCTGCCCTCCCTAACATCGCCGACACCTACCTTCAATTATTAACCCCTAATCTGCCGACCGGAGCTCACCGCTATTCTAATAAATGTATTAACCCCTAAAGCTAAGTCTAACCCTAACACTAACACCCCCCTAAGTTAAATATAATTTTTATCTAACGAAATAAATTAACTCTTATTAAATAAATAATTCCTATTTAAAGCTAAATACTTACCTGTAAAATAAATCCTAATATAGCTACAATATAAATTATAATTATATTATAGCTATTTTAGGATTAATATTTATTTTACAGGTAACTTTGTAATTATTTTAACCAGGTACAATAGCTATTAAATAGTTAAGAACTATTTAATAGTTACCTAGTTAAAATAATTACAAATTTACCTGTAAAATAAATCCTAACCTAAGATATAATTAAACCTAACACTACCCTATCAATAAAATAATTAAATAAACTACCTACAATTACCTACAATTAACCTAACACTACACTATCAATAAATTAATTAAACACAATTGCTACAAATAAATAAAATTAAATAAACTATCTAAAGTACAAAAAATAAAAAAGAACTAAGTTACAGAAAATAATAAAATATTTACAAACATAAGAAAAATATTACAACAATTTTAAACTAATTACACCTACTCTAAGCCCCCTAATAAAATAACAAAGCCCCCCAAAATAAAAAATTCCCTACCCTATTCTAAAATACAAATATTACAAGCTCTTTTACCTTACCAGCCCTGAACAGGGCCCTTTGCGGGGCATGCCCCAAGAATTTCAGCTCTTTTGCCTGTAAAAAAAAACATACAATACCCCCCCCCCCAACATTACAACCCACCACCCACATACCCCTAATCTAACCCAAACCCCCCTTAAATAAACCTAACACTACCCCCCTGATGATCTTCCTACCTTGTCTTCACCATGCCAGGTTCACCGATCCGTCCTGGCTCCAAGATCTTCATCCACCCCAAGCGGGGGCTAGACATCCACTGAAGAAGTCCAGAAGAGGGTCCAAAGTCTTCCTCCTATCCGGCAAGAAGAGGACATCCGGACCGGCAAACATCTTCTCCAAGCGGCATCTTCTATCTTCTTCCATCCGATGACGACCGTCTCCATCTTGAAGACCTCCAGCGCGGATCCATCCTCTTCTTCCGACGACTAGACGACGAATGACGGTTCCTTTAAGGGACGTCATCCAAGATGGCGTCCCTCGAATTCCGATTGGCTGATAGGATTCTATCAGCCAATCGGAATTAAGGTAGGAATTTTCTGATTGGCTGATGGAATCAGCCAATCAGAATATAGTTCAATCCGATTGGCTGATCCAATCAGCCAATCAGATTGAGCTCGCATTCTATTGGCTGATCGGAACAGCCAATAGAATGCGAGCTCAATCTGATTGGCTGATTGGATCAGCCAATCGGATTGAACTATATTCTGATTGGCTGATTCCATCAGCCAATCAGAAAATTCCTACCTTAATTCCGATTGGCTGATAGAATCCTATCAGCCAATCGGAATTCGAGGGACGCCATCTTGGATGACGTCCCTTAAAGGAACCGTCATTCGTCGTCTAGTCGTCGGAAGAAGAGGATGGATCCGCGCTGGAGGTCTTCAAGATGGAGCCGGTCGTCATCGGATGGAAGAAGATAGAAGATGCCGCTTGGAGAAGATGTTTGCCGGTCCGGATGTCCTCTTCTTGCCGGATAGGAGGAAGACTTTGGACCCTCTTCTGGACTTCTTCAGTGGATGTCTAGCCCCCGCTTGGGGTGGATGAAGATCTTGGAGCCAGGACGGATCGGTGAACCTGGCATGGTGAAGACAAGGTAGGAAGATCATCAGGGGGGTAGTGTTAGGTTTATTTAAGGGGGGTTTGGGTTAGATTAGGGGTATGTGGGTGGTGGGTTGTAATGTTGGGGGGGGGGTATTGTATGTTTTTTTTTACAGGCAAAAGAGCTGAAATTCTTGGGGCATGCCCCGCAAAGGGCCCTGTTCAGGGCTGGTAAGGTAAAAGAGCTTGTAATATTTGTATTTTAGAATAGGGTAGGGAATTTTTTATTTTGGGGGGCTTTGTTATTTTATTAGGGGGCTTAGAGTAGGTGTAATTAGTTTAAAATTGTTGTAATATTTTTCTTATGTTTGTAAATATTTTATTATTTTCTGTAACTTAGTTCTTTTTTATTTTTTGTACTTTAGATAGTTTATTTAATTTTATTTATTTGTAGCAATTGTGTTTAATTAATTTATTGATAGTGTAGTGTTAGGTTAATTGTAGGTAATTGTAGGTAGTTTATTTAATTATTTTATTGATAGGGTAGTGTTAGGTTTAATTATATCTTAGGTTAGGATTTATTTTACAGGTAAATTTGTAATTATTTTAACTAGGTAACTATTAAATAGTTCTTAACTATTTAATAGCTATTGTACCTGGTTAAAATAATTACAAAGTTACCTGTAAAATAAATATTAATCCTAAAATAGCTATAATATAATTATAATTTATATTGTAGCTATATTAGGATTTATTTTACAGGTAAGTATTTAGCTTTAAATAGGAATTATTTATTTAATAAGAGTTAATTTATTTCGTTAGATAAAAATTATATTTAACTTAGGGGGGTGTTAGTGTTAGGGTTAGACTTAGCTTTAGGGGTTAATACATTTATTAGAATAGCGGTGAGCTCCGGTCGGCAGATTAGGGGTTAATAATTGAAGGTAGGTGTCGGCGATGTTAGGGAGGGCAGATTAGGGGTTAATACTATTTATGATAGGGTTAGTGAGGCGGATTAGGGGTTAATAACTTTATTATAGTAGCGCTCAGGTCCGCTCGGCAGATTAGGGGTTAATAAGTGTAGGTAGGTGTCGGCGACGTTGTGGGGGGCAGATTAGGGGTTAATAAATATAACATAGGGGTCGGCGATGTTAGGGGTAGCAGATTAGGGGTACATAGGGATAACGTAGGTGGCGGCGATTTGCGGTCGGAAGATTAGGGGTTAATTATTTTAAGTAGCTTGCGGCGACGTTGTGGGGGGCAAGTTAGGGGTTAATAGATATAATACAGGGGTCGGCGGTGTTAGGGGCAGCAGATTAGGGGTACATAAGTATAACGTAGGTGGCGGTCGGCAGATTAGGGGTTAAAAATTTTAATCGAGTGGCGGCGATGTGGGGGGAGCTCGGTTTAGGGGTACATAGGTAGTTTATGGGTGTTAGTGTACTTTAGGGTACAGTAGTTAAGAGCTTTATAAACCGGCGTTAGCCAGAAAGCTCTTAACTCCTGCTATTTTCAGGCGGCTGGAATCTTGTCGTTAGAGCTCTAACGCTCACTGCAGAAACGACTCTAAATACCAGCGTTAGAAAGATCCCATTGAAAAGATAGGCTACGCAAATGGCGTAGGGGGATCTGCGGTATGGAAAAGTCGCGGCTGAAAAGTGAGCGTTAGACCCTTTAATCACTGACTCCAAATACCAGCGGGCGCCCAAAACCAGCGTTAGGAGCCTCTAACGCTGGTTTTGACGGCTACCGCCGAACTCTAAATCTAGGCCTAATTTTCCATAAAACAAGGCTAATAAAAATACCCTTTGGTAAAACAAAAAGCCGCGGCTACTGTCTTGCATGTGATATAAATATCCAGTACGTTAAATCTTCTTCCTAAAAAGAAAAGAACATGCCAAAAGTAAAAAAAAAAACATATGATTAAATAACAAAAATACTTTAGATATATATTATAGCTGTTTACAGTATAATACATATATATAACAGTGCAATATATATACAAATTCTTGCATATTTGTTTTTTGTTTTTTTTGTTCTTTATTAACAATGGTGATCAGATACATAATGAATATATGGTCATTTAATGGGAGTTTCATTGGCGTGAAAGGGAGTAATCTGTATTTTAATGGGGAAACATTGCAAGGAGTTTCTAATTATTTTCTATGGGGCCTATTTATTATGTGTCTGTCCGACATGATCCGATCAGCGGATCATGTCCGACAGACATCACTTAATGCGGAGAGCAATACACTCTCCGCATTCAGCATTGCACCAGCAGCTCTTGTGAACTGCTGGTGTAACGCCGCCCCCTGCAGATTCGCGGCCAATCGGCAGCTAGCAGGGGGGTGTCAATCAACCCGATCGTATTCGATCAGGTTGAATTGCGGCAATGTCTGTCCGCCTCCTCAGAGCAGACGGACAGGTTATGGAGAGGCAGTCTTTAGACTGCTGCTTCATAACTGGTGTTTCTGGCGAGCCTGAAGACTCGCCAGTAACACGGCCCGTCAAGCTCCATACGGAGCTTGATAGAAAGGTCCCAGTGTGTTTGGAATCTAATTACAAACAAATGATTATTAAAAATCATTCTTTGCAGCTTTAGTACTTGATGCATATTTTATAATTATTTATGCAAATATATGCTAATGAGCATGGCAGGTATTTTTTACAGAAAAGGTGTCAGCCCTATGTGCACAGTAAATTATATAATAGTACTAGCTGTAGACAGGCTATTGTGTACACCGTCTATCACTGGCTGTAATAGTACTAGCTGTGCACAATATATTGTGTAATAGTACTAGCTGTGCACAGTATATTGTGTAATAGTACTAGCTGTGCACAGTATATTGTGTAATATTACTAGCTGTATACAGTATATTGTGTAATAGTACTAGCTGTGCACAGTATATTGTGTAATAGTACTAGCTGTATACAGTATATTGTGTAATAGTACTAGCTGTATACAGTATATTGTGTAATAGTACTAGCTGTGCACAGTATATTGTGTAATAGTACTAGCTGTGCACAGTATATTGTGTAATAGTACTAGCTGTATACAGTATATTGTGTAATAGTACTAGCTGTGCACAGTATATTGTGTAATAGTACTAGCTGTATACAGTATATTGTGTAATAGTACTAGCTGTGCACAGTATATTGTGTAATAGTACTAGCTGTGCACAGTATATTGTGTAATAGTACTAGCTGTATACAGTATATTGTGTAATAGTACTAGCTGTATACAGTATATTGTGTAATAGTACTAGCTGTATACAGTATATTGTGTAATAGTACTAGCTGTGCACAGTATATTGTGTAATAGTACTAGCTGTGCACAGTATATTGTGTAATAGTACTAGCAGTGCACAGTATATTGTGTAATAGTACTAGCTGTATACAGTATATTGTGTAATAGTACTAGCTGTGCACAGTATATTGTGTAATAGTACTAGCTGTATACAGTATATTGTGTAATAGTACTAGCTGTATACAGTATATTGTGTAATAGTACTAGCTGTGCACAGTATATTGTGTAATAGTACTAGCTGTGCACAGTATATTGTGTAATAGTACTAGCTGTGCACAGTATATTGTGTAATAGTACTAGCTGTATACAGTATATTGTGTAATAGTACTAGCTGTGCACAGTATATTGTGTAATAGTACTAGCTGTATACAGTATATTGTGTAATAGTACTAGCTGTATACAGTATATTGTGTAATAGTACTAGCTGTGCACAGTATATTGTGTAATAGTACTTGTTGTATACAGTATATTGTGTAATAGTACTAGCTGTATACAGTATATTGTGTAATAGTACTAGCTGTATACAGTATATTGTGTAATAGTACTAGCTGTATACAGTATATTGTGTAATAGTACTAGCTGTGCACAGTATATTGTGTAATAGTACTAGCTGTGCACAGTAAGTAGTATAATAGTACTAGCTGTAGACAGGCTATTGTGTACACCAGGCATCACTGGCACTGATAGTACTAGCTGTGCACAATATATTGTGTAATAGTACTAGCTGTGCACAGTATATTGTGTAATAGTACTAGCTGTGCACAGTATATTGTGTAATAGTACTAGCTGTATACAGTATATTGTGTAATAGTACTAACTGTGCACAGTATATTGTGTAATAGTACTAGCTGTATACAGTATATTGTGTAATAGTACTAGCTGCGCACAGTATATTGTGTAATAGTACTAGCTGTATACAGTATATTGTGTAATAGTACTAGCTGTATACAGTATATTGTGTAATAGTACTAGCTGTATACATTATATTGTGTAATAGTACTAACTGTGCACAATATATTGTGTAATAGTACTAGCTGTATACAGTATATTGTGTAATAGTACTAGCTGCGCACAGTATATTGTGTAATAGTACTAGCTGTATACAGTATATTGTGTAATAGTACTAGCTGTATACAGTATATTGTGTAATAGTACTAGCTGTATACAGTATATTGTGTAATAGTACTAGCTGTATTCAGTATATTGTGTAATAGTACTAGCTGTGCACAATATATTGTGTAATAGTACTAGCTGTGCACAGTATATTGTGTAATAATACTAGCTGTGCACAGTATATTGTGTAATAGTACTAGCTGTATACAGTATATTGTGTAATAGTACTAGCTGTGCACAGTATATTGTGTAATAGTACTAGCTGTATACAGTATATTGTGTAATTATACTAGCTGTGAACAGTATATTGTGTAATAGTACTAGCTGTATACAGTATATTGTGTAATAATACTAGCTGTGCACAGTATATTGTGTAATAGTAAAAGCTGTATACAGTATATTGTGTAATAGTACTAGCTGTATACAGTATATTGTGTAATAGTACTAGCTGTATACAGTATATTGTATAATAGTACTAGCTGTGCACAATATATTGTGTAATAGTACTAGCTGTATACAGTATATTGTGTAATAATACTAGCCGTGCACAGTATATTGTGTAATAATACTAGCTGTGCACAGTATATTGTGTAATAGTACTTGTTGTATACAGTATATTGTGTAATAGTACTAGCTGTATACAGTATATTGTGTAATAGTACTAGCTGTATACAGTATATTGTGTAATAGTACTAGCTGTGCACAGTATATTGTGTAATAGTACTAGCTGTGCACAGTAAGTAGTATAATAGTACTAGCTGTAGACAGGCTATTGTGTACACCAGGCATCACTGGCACTGATAGTACTAGCTGTGCACAATATATTGTGTAATAGTACTAGCTGTGCACAGTATATTGTGTAATAGTACTAGCTGTGCACAGTATATTGTGTAATAGTACTAGCTGTATACAGTATATTGTGTAATAGTACTAACTGTGCACAGTATATTGTGTAATAGTACTAGCTGTATACAGTATATTGTGTAATAGTACTAGCTGTATACAGTATATTGTGTAATAGTACTAACTGTGCACAATATATTGTGTAATAGTACTAGCTGTATACAGTATATTGTGTAATAGTACTAGCTGCGCACAGTATATTGTGTAATAGTACTAGCTGTATACAGTATATTGTGTAATAGTACTAGCTGTATACAGTATATTGTGTAATAGTACTAGCTGCGCACAGTATATTGTGTAATAGTACTAGCTGTATACAGTATATTGTGTAATAGTACTAGCTGTATACAGTATATTGTGTAATAGTACTAGCTGTATTCAGTATATTGTGTAATAGTACTAGCTGTGCACAATATATTGTGTAATAGTACTAGCTGTGCACAGTATATTGTGTAATAATACTAGCTGTGCACAGTATATTGTGTAATAGTACTAGCTGTATACAGTATATTGTGTAATAGTACTAGCTGTGCACAGTATATTGTGTAATAGTACTAGCTGTATACAGTATATTGTGTAATAATACTAGCTGTGCACAGTATATTTTGTAATAGTAAAAGCTGTATACAGTATATTGTGTAATAGTACTAGCTGTATACAGTATATTGTGTAATAGTACTAGCTGTATACAGTATATTGTATAATAGTACTAGCTGTGCACAATATATTGTGTAATAGTACTAGCTGTATACAGTATATTGTGTAATAATACTAGCCGTGCACAGTATATTGTGTAATAGTACTAGCTGTATACAGTATTTTGTGTAATAGTACTAGCTGTGCACAGTATATTGTGTAATAGTACTAGCTTCATACAGTAAATTGTGTAATAATACTAGCTGTGCACAGTATATTGTGTAATAGTACTAGCTCTATACAGTATATTGTGTAATAGTACTAGCTGTGCACAGTATATTGTGTAATAGTACTAGCTGTATACAGTATATTGTGTAATAGTGCTAGCTGTGCACAGTATATTGTGTAATAGTACTAGCTGTATACAGTATATTGTGTAGTAGTACTAGCTGTGCACAGTATATTGTGTAATAGTAGTAGCTGTGCACAGTATATTGTGTAATAGTACTAGCTGTGCACAGTATATTGTGTAATATTACTAGCTGTATACAGTATATTCTGTAATAGTACTAGCTGTGCACAGTATATTGTGTAATAGTAGTAGCTCTGCACAGTATATTATGTAATAGTACTAGCTGTATACAGTATATTGTGTAATAGTACTAGCTGTGCACAGTATATTGTGTAATAGTAGTAGCTGTGCACAGTATATTGTGTAGTAGTACTAGCTGTGCACAGTACATTGTGTAATAGTACTATCTGTATACAGTATATTGTGTAATAGTACTAGCTGTGCACAGTATATTGTGTAATAGTACTAGCTGTATACAGTATATTGTTTAATAGTAGTAGCTGTGCACAGTATATTGTGTAATAGTACTAGCTGTATACAGTATGTTGTGTAATAATACTAGCTGTTCACAGTATATTGTGTAATAATACTATCTGTGCACAGTATATTGTGTAATAGTACTAGCTGTATACAGTATATTGTGTAATAGTACTAGCTGTATACAGTATATTGTGTAATAGTACTAGCTGTATACAGTATATTGTGTAATAGTACTAGCTGTGCACAGTATATTGTGTAATAGTACTAGCTGTATACAGTATATTGTGTAATAGTACTAGCTGTGCACAGTAAGTTGTATAATAGTACTAGCTGTAGATAGGAAATTGTGTACACCGGGCATCACTGGCTGTGATAGTACTAGCTGTGCACAGTATATTGTGTAATAGTACTACCTGTATAAAGTATATTGCGTAATAGTACTAGCTGTGCACAATATATTGTGTAATAGTACTAGCTGTATACAGTATATTGTGTAATAATACTAGCTGTGCACAGTATATTGTGTAATAGTACTAGCTGTGCACAGTATATTGTGTAATAGTACTACCTGTATAAAGTATATTGCGTAATAGTACTAGCTCTATACAATATATTGTGTAATAGTACTAGCTTTGCACAGTAAATTGTATAATAGTACTAGCTGTAGACAAGATATTGAGGCCTATTCATCATATGTCTGTTGGACCGAATCCGACAGTGCGGATCAGGTCCGACAGACATCGCTGAATGCGGAGAGCAATACGCTTGTGAGCTGCTGGTGCAACGCCGCCCCCTGCAGACTTGCGGGCAATCGGCCGCCAGCAGGGGGTGTCAACCCGATCATACTCGATAGGGTTGAATTCCAGCGATTCCTGTCCGCCTCATCAGAGCAGGCGGACAGGGTGATGGAGCAGCAGTCTTTTTTTCTGCAGGTTCGCCAGAAATACGGGACCTCAAGCTCCATATGGAGCTTGATAGATAGGCCCCATTGTGTATACTGGGCATCACTGGCTGTAACAGTACTAGCTGTAGACAGTAAATTGTATAATAGTACTAGCTGTAGACAAGTTATTGTGTACACCGTGCATCACTGGCTGTAATAGTACTAGCTGTAGACAGTAAATTGTATAATAGTACTAGCTGTAGAAAGGATATTGTGTACACCAGGCATCACTGGCTGTAATAGTACTAGCTGTAGACAGTAAATTGTATAATAGTACTAGCTGTAGACAAGTTATTGTGTACACCGTGCATCACTGGCTGTAATAGTACTATCTGTAGACAGTAAATTGTATAATAGTACTAGCTGTAGAAAGGATATTGTGTACACCAGGCATCACTGGCTGTAATAGTACTAGCTGTAGACAGTAAATTGTATAATAGTACTAGCTGTAGACAAGTTATTGTGTACACCGTGCATCACTGGCTGTAATAGTACTAGCTGTAGACAGTATATTGTATAATAGTACTAGCTGTAGAAAGGATATTGTGTACACCAGGCATCACTGGCTGTAATAGTACTAGCTGTAGACAGTAAATTGTATAATAGTACTAGCTGTAGACAAGATATTGTGTACACCGTCTATCACTGGCTGTAATAATACTAGCTGTAGACAGTATATTGTATAATAGTACTAGCTGTAGAAAGGATATTGCGTACACCGTGCATCACTGGCTGTAATAGTACTAGCTGTAGACAGTAAATTGTATAATAGTACTAGCTGTAGACAAGTTATTGTGTACACCGTGCATCACTGGCTTTAATAGTACTATCTGTAGACAGTAAATTGTATAATAGTACTAGCTGTAGAAAGGATATTGTGTACACCAGGCATCACTGGTTGTAATAGTACTAGCTGTAGACAGTAAATTGTATAATAGTACTAGCTGTAGACAAGTTATTGTGTACACCGTGCATCACTGGCTGTAATAGTACTAGCTGTAGACAGTATATTGTATAATAGTACTAGCTGTAGAAAGGATATTGTGTACACCAGGCATCACTGACTGTAATAGTACTAGCTGTAGACAGTAAATTGTATAATAGTACTAGCTGTAGACAAGATATTGTGTACACCGTCTATCACTGGCTGTAATAATACTAGCTGTAGACAGTATATTGTATAATAGTACTAGCTGTAGAAAGGATATTGCGTACACCGTGCATCACTGGCTGTAATAGTACTAGCTGTAGACAGTAAATTGTATAATAGTACTAGCTGTAGACAGGAAATTGTGTACACCGGGCATCACTGACTGTATCAGTACTAGCTGTAGACAGTATATTGTGTACACCAGACATCACTGGCTGTAACAGTACTAGCTGTAAACAGTATATTGTGTACATCGGACAACACTGGCTGTAACAGTACTAGCTGTAGACAGTATATTGTGTACATCAGATATCACGGCTGTAACAGTACTAGTTGTAGACAGTATATTGTGTACACCGGGCATCACTGGCTGTGATAGTACTAGCTGTAGACAGTATATTGTGTACACCAGACAACACTGGCGGTAACAGTACTAGCTGTAGACAGTATAATGTGTACATCAGACATCACTAACTGTAACAGTACTAGCTGTAGGCAGTATATTGTATACACAAGACATCACTGACTGTAACAGTACTAGCTTTAGACTGTATAATGTGTACACCAGACACCACTGGCTGTAACAGTACTAGCTGTAGACAGTATATTGTGTACATCAGACATCACTGGCTGTAACAGTACTAGCTGTAGACAGTATATTGTGTACACCAGACATCACTGGCTGTAACAGTACTAGCTGTAGACAGTATATTGTGTACACCAGACATCACTGGCTGTAACAGTACTAGCTGTAGACAGGATATTGTGTACACCAGACAACACTGACGGTAACAGTACTAGCTGTAGACAGTGTATTGTGTATATCAGACATCACTGACTGTAACAGTATTAGCTGTAGACTGTATATTGTGTACATCAGACATCACTGGCTGTAACAGTATTAGCTGTAGACAGTATATTGTGTACACCAGACATCACTGGCTGTAACAGTACTAGCTGTAGACAGTATATTGCGTACACCATGCATCACTGGCTGTGATAGTACTAGCTGTGCACAGTATATTGTGTAATAGTACTAGCTGTAGATAGGATATTATGAAAACCGGGCATTACTGGCTGTGATAGTACTAGCTGTAGACTGTACATTGTGTAATACTACTAGCTGTAGACAGGATATTAAGTACACCGGGCATCACTGGCTGTGATAGTACTAGCTCTAGCGGTAGACAGTATATTGTGAAACAGTACTAGCTGTAGACAGGATATTAAAGGGACAGTCTAGGCCAAAATAAACTTTCATGATTCAGATAGAATTTTAAACAATTTTCAAATTTACTTTTATCACAACTTTTGCTTTGTTCTCTTGGTATTCTTAGTTGAAAGCTTAACCTTGGAGGTTCATATGCTAATTTCTTAGACTTTGAAGGCCACCTCTTTTCAGATTGCATTTTAACAGTTTTTCACCACTAGAGGGTGTTAGTTCACGTATTTCATATAGATAACACTGTGCTCGTGCACGTGAAGTTATCTGGGAGCAGGCACTGATTGGCTAGACTGCAAGTCTGTCAAAATAACTGAAAAAAGGGGCAGTTTGCAGAGGCTTATATACAAGATAATCACAGAGGTTAAAAGTATATTTTTATAACTGTGTTGGTTATGCAAATCTGGGGAATGGGTAATAAAGGGATTATCTATCTTTTAAAACAATAAAAATTCTGGTGTAGACTGTCCCTTTAAGTACACCGGGCATCACTGGCTTTAACAGTACTAGCTCTAGCGGTAGACTGTATATTGTGTAATAGTACTAGCTGTAGAAAGGATATTAAAGGGACACTCAGGTTAAATTGAATTTTCATGATTCAGATACAGCATATAATTTTAAACAACTTTCCAATTTACTTCCGTTAAAAAAAATGTGCACAGTCTTTTATATTTACAATTTTTGAATCACCAAATCCTACTGAGCATGTGCAAGAATTCACAGACTATACGTATATGCATTTGGGATTGGCTGATTGCTATCACATGGTACAAGGGGAGTCGAAATATACATAACTTTGAAATTTGTTATAAAAAAATCTACTACTCATTTGAAGTTCAGAATAAGTGCTATTGCATTGTCTTGTTATCTTGCATTTGTTGATTATGCAAATCTACGGCTAGATTTAGAGTTCTGCAGCCAAAGGGGTGCGTTAGCTACGCATGCTTTTTCCCCCCCCGCACCTTTTAAATACCGCTGGTATTTAGAGTTCACAGAAGGGCTGCGTTAGGCTCCAAAAAAGGGAGCGTAGAGCATATTTACCGCCACTGCAACTCTAAATACCAGCGTTGCTTAAGGACGCGGCCAGCTTCAAAAACGTGCTAGTGCACGATTCCCCCATAGAAAACAATGGGGCAGTTTTAGTTGAAAAAAAACCTAACACCTGCAAAAAAGCAGCGTTCAGCTCCTAACGCAGCCCCATTGTTTTCTATGGGGAAACACTTCCTACGTCTGCCCCTAACACTCTAACATGTACCCTGAATCTAAACACCCCTAGCCTTACACTTATTAACCCCTAATCTGCCGCCCCCGCTATTGCTGACACCTGCATATTTTTTTAACCCCTAATCTGCCGCTCCGTACACCGCTGCAACCTACATTATACCTATGTACCCCTAATCTGCTGCCCCTAACACCGCTGACCCCTATATTATATGTATTAACCCCTAATCTGCCCCCCACAACGTCGCCGCCAGCTAACTACAATAATTAACCCCTAATCTGCCGACTGGATCTCGCCGCTACTATAATAAATGTATTAACCCCTAAAGCTAATTCTAACCCTAACACTAACACCCCCCTAAGTTAAATATAATTTAAATCTAACGAAATAAATGAACTCTTATTATATAAATTATTCCTATTTAAAGCTAAATACTTACCTGTAAAATAAATCCTAATATAGCTACAATATAAATAATAATTATATTGTAGCTATTTTAGGATTAATATTTATTTTACAGGCAACTTTGTAATTATTTTAACCAGGTACAATAGCTATTAAATAGTTAATAACTATTTAATAGCTAAAATAGTTAAAATAATTACAAAATTACCTGTAAAATAAATCCTAACCTAAGTTACAATTAACCTTAACACTACACTATCAATAAATAAATTAAATAAAATACCTACAATTACCTACAATTAAACCTAACACTACACTAGCAATAAATAAATTAAATAAACTACCTACAATTACCTACAATTAAACCTAACACTACACTATCAATAAATTAATTAAATACAATACCTACAAATAACTTCAATTAAATAAACTAACTAAAGTACAAAAAATAAAAAAGAACTAAGTTACAAAAAATAAAAAAATATTTACAAACATTAGAAAAATATTACAACAATTTTAAACTAATTACACCTACTCTAAGCCCCCTAATAAAATAACAAAGACCCCCAAAATAAAAAAATGCCTTACCCTATTCTAAAATAAAAAAGTTCAAAGCTCTTTTACCTTACCAGCCCTGAAAAGGGCCATTTGCGGGGCATGCCCCAAAGAATTCAGCTCTTTTGTCTGTAAAAAAAAACATACAATACCCCCCCAACATTACAACCCACCACCCACATACCCCTAATCTAACCCAAACCCCCCTTAAATAAACCTAACACTAAGCCCCTGAAGATCTTCCTACCTTATCTTCACCATGCCAGGTTCACCGATCCGTCCACCGAAGTCTTGATCCAAGCCTCCGAAATCTTGATCCAAGCCCAAGCGGGGGCTGAAGAGTGACGTCCATCCTCCGGCTGAAGTCTTGATCCAAGCGGGCAGAAGAGGACATCCGGACCGGCAAACATCTTCATCCAAGCCGCATCTTCTAAGTTCTTCCATTCGATGACGACCGGCTGATCTTCAAGACCTCCAGCGCGGATCCATCCATCTTCACCGACGACTTCCCGACGAATGACGGTTCCTTTAAGGGACGTCATCCAAGATGGCGTCCCTCGAATTCCGATTGGCTGATAGGATTCTATCAGCCAATCGGAATTAAGGTAGGAAAATTCTGATTGGCTGATGGAATCAGCCAATCAGATTCAAGTTCAATCCGAT
Source organism: Bombina bombina (assembly GCF_027579735.1). NCBI lineage: Eukaryota > Metazoa > Chordata > Amphibia > Anura > Bombinatoridae > Bombina > Bombina bombina. The sequence goes on along the minus strand of NC_069505.1, from coordinate 265,674,690 downwards.
TGGCTGATCCGATCAGCCAATCAGATTGAGCTCGCATTCTATTGGCTGATCGGAACAGCCAATAGAATGCGATCTCAATCTGATTGGCTGATTGGATCAGCCAATCGGATTGAACTTGAATCTGATTGGCTGATTCCATCAGCCAATCAGAATTTTCCTACCTTAATTCCGATTGGCTGATAGAATCCTATCAGCCAATCGGAATTCGACGGACGCCATCTTGGATGACGTCATTTAAAGGAACCGTCATTCGGCGAGTAGGCGTCGGTAGAAGAGGATGAATCCGCGTCGGCTGGAAGATGATGGCTCCGGAAGAAAGAAGATTGAAAATGCCGCTTCATAGAAGACTTCATCCCGATGATGGACTTCTTCAGCGCCCGCTTGGATCAAGACTTCAGCCCGATGATGGATTTCTTCAGCCGCTGCTTGGATCCAGACTTCAGCCGGAGGATGGACGTCACTCTTCAGCCCCGCTTGGGCTTGGATGAAGATTTCGGAGGCTCTTCTGGACAGATCGGGACCCGGTGTGGTGAAGACAAGGTAGGGAGATCTTCAGGGGCTTAGTGTTAGGTTTATTTAAGGGGGGTTTGGGTTAGATTAGGGGTATGTGGGTGGTGGGTTGTAATGTTGGGGGGGGGTATTGTATGTTTTTTTTTACAGGCAAAAGAGCTGAATTCTTTGGGGCATGCCCCGCAAAAGGCACTTTTAAGGGCTGGTAAGGTAAAAGAGCTTTTCTATTTTAATTTTAGAATAGGGTAGGGCATTTTTTTATTTTGGGGGTCTTTGTTATTTTATTAGGGGACTTAGAGTAGGTGTAATTAGTTTAAAATTGTTGTAATATTTTTCTAATGTTTGTAAATATTTTTTTATTTTTTGTAACTTAGTTCTTTTTTATTTTTTGTACTTTAGTTAGTTTATTTAATTGTACTTATTTGTAGGTATTGTATTTAATTAATGTATTGATAGTGTAGTGTTAGGTTTAATTGTAGGTAATTGTAGGTAGTTTATTTAATTTATTTATTGATAGTGTAGTGTTAGGTTTAATTGTAGATAATTGTAGGTATTTTATTTAATTTATTTATTGATAGTGTAGTGTTAGGTTTAATTGTAACTTAGGTTAGGATTTATTTTACAGGTAATTTTGTAATTATTTTAACTAGGTAACTATTAAATAGTTATTAACTATTTAATAGCTATTGTACCTGGTTAAAATAAATACAAAGTTGCCTTTAAAATAAATATTAATCCTAAAATAGCTACAATATAATTATTCGTTATATTGTAGCTATATTAGGGTTTATTTTACAGGTAAGTATTTAGCTTTAAATAGGAATAATTTATTTAATAAGAGTTAATTTATTTTGTTAGAATAAAATTATATTTAACTTTGGGGGGTGTTAGGGTTAGGGTTAGAATTAGCTTTAGGGGTTAAAAAATGTATTAGAGTAGCGGTGAGCTCCGGTCGGCAGATTAGGGGTTAATAAGTGTAGGTAGGTAGCGGCGATGTTGGGGGCGGCATATTAGGGGTTAATAAATATAATATAGGGGTCGGCGGTGTTAGGGGCAGCAGATTAGGGGTTCATAGGGATAACGTAGGTGGCAGCGGTGTGCGGTCGGCAGATTAGGGGTTAAAAAAATTAATAGAGTGGCGGCGATGTGGGGGGACCTCAGATTAGGGGTACATAGGTAGTTTATGGGTTTTAGTGTACTTTAGAGCACAGTAGTTAAGAGCTTTATAAACCGGCGTTAGACCAGAAAGCTCTTAACTACTGACTTTTTTCTGCGGCTGGAGTTTTGTCGTTAGATTTCTAACGCTCACTTCAGCCACGACTCTAAATACCGGCGTTAGAAAGATCCCATTGAAAAGATAGGATACGCAAATGGCGTAGGGGGATCTGCGGTATGGAAAAGTTGCGGCTGCAAAGTGAGCGTTAGACCCTTTCCTGACTGACTCCAAATACCAGCGGGCGGTAAAAACCAGCGTTAGGAGCCTCTAACGCTGGTTTTGACGGCTACCGCCCAACTCTAAATCTAGGCCCTAATGTGTTGACTGGTCCTTTAAGTACACCGGGCATCACTGGCTGTGATAGTACTAGCTGTGTACAGTATATTGTGAAACAGTACTAGCTGTAGACAGGATATTATGTACATCGGGCATCACTGGCTGTGATAGTACTAGCTGTGTACAGTATATTGTGAAACAGTACTAGCTGTAGACAGGATATTAAGTACATCGGGCATCACTGGCTGTGATAGTACTAGCTGTTACAAATGTGCAAAAATGAGTTAAATGGTTGATGTCTGCGGCTTTCGGTTCATCTCAGCACTTGGTTCAGTAGAGTAAAAATGTAAAATTATTATTATTATCAGGTATTTGTAGAATGCCACCAGGTTTCGCAGCGCTAGACAGGATATTAATCAAAACACAAATGTCTGGATTTGTACTAATACACTGACTGCAATACTGACTGCAATACCACTGTTACATACTGTTTGTGACAGGGGAGCCCTTGGGGCACTTAGGTAAAAAAAATATAAATTAAGGACCCCTTTATATTGCATCAAGTCCTGTAAGAACTAGCAGAGTCATTTAAAGATGGACACCACCAGTTAACATGACAAATACTCATGGTTGCAATGGCAACTCATCCACATCTGACAGTGACCATGTTCGAATGTTCCCTGTCAGATCAATGTTAAATAGAAACTTGCATTACTGTTATATACTATAGATATTATTTAATATGAAAGCCTAATATGCAAGTTTAAGCTTAAAGTGAAGGTAAACTCTAAACTTTATAAAAACAGATCCGGAATATTAGTGGTATTTAAATAGAGTTTAATTCATCACTTGTAATAAAGATGCATATAACTTCCTTTTTTAATATAGATCCACCACCCACTTCAAAAGTACATTTTTCTGTGAGCTAACCGTTTGAACTGTTCTCCAATCAGCGCTCTAGCTACAACAAAAGTGCCATATGGGGAGAGTGTTGATTGGCGAACAATTCAAACCTTTAGCTCACAGAAAATTTTACTTTTGATGTGGGTGGCGGAGCACAGGGTATTTAAATTTCATTATTGAAATGATGTGTTGACTAATTATTTCACTTTCCACCATAGGCTTTACTTAATGATCACTGGCACAGCTATGGTCAGTATGTGTGCCCCTGCATATGGCTATTTATATTTATAGCTGTGTGAGGCCATAAGAAATTTGCCAAGCAATGAAGAAACATATAATTAATGTCAATCTGTGCCGGCTACAAATATGATATTTCAATGAATTGGGAAGGCGCAGTTGATATATTGGAGCAATTTAATTGCATCTAAATGATAATTACATGGGCATTAAATTAAATCTTTGAATAGAAACATATTTACAATATACATGTATTAGCAAAAATGTTTCTGGTAAAAGTTATCACTATTTAATGTTAGCATTTCTCTCTGCACGTGCATGTGAAGCATAACTAGATACTCTCAGTGCACCAGGATTTTAAATACTTTAGCTACTCATAGAGACAGTGGGGCTTGCATTACATCAGCAGATATGTAAATTGAGTCATTACCATTTGTTACAAGCACCTTAGGCTCTTTGAGGGGCAGCAGATTAGGGGTTCATAGGGATAACGTAGGTGGCAGCGGTGTGCGGTCGGCAGATTAGGGGTTAAAAAAATTAATAGAGTGGCGGCGATGTGGGGGGACCTCAGATTAGGGGTACATAGGTAGTTTATGGGTTTTAGTGTACTTTAGAGCACAGTAGTTAAGAGCTTTATAAACCGGCGTTAGACCAGAAAGCTCTTAACTACTGACTTTTTTCTGCGGCTGGAGTTTTGTCGTTAGATTTCTAACGCTCACTTCAGCCACGACTCTAAATACCGGCGTTAGAAAGATCCCATTGAAAAGATAGGATACGCAAATGGCGTAGGGGGATCTGCGGTATGGAAAAGTTGCGGCTGCAAAGTGAGCGTTAGACCCTTTCCTGACTGACTCCAAATACCAGCGGGCGGTAAAAACCAGCGTTAGGAGCCTCTAACGCTGGTTTTGACGGCTACCGCCCAACTCTAAATCTAGGCCCTAATGTGTTGACTGGTCCTTTAAGTACACCGGGCATCACTGGCTGTGATAGTACTAGCTGTGTACAGTATATTGTGAAACAGTACTAGCTGTAGACAGGATATTAAGTACATCGGGCATCACTGGCTGTGATAGTACTAGCTGTTACAAATGTGCAAAAATGAGTTAAATGGTTGATGTCTGCGGCTTTCGGTTCATCTCAGCACTTGGTTCAGTAGAGTAAAAATGTAAAATTATTATTATTATCAGGTATTTGTAGAATGCCATCAGGTTTCGCAGCGCTAGACAGGATATTAATCAAAACACAAATGTCTGGATTTGTACTAATACACTGACTGCAATACTGACTGCAATACCACTGTTACATACTGTTTGTGACAGGGGAGCCCTTGGGGCACTTAGGTAAAAAAAAATATAAATTAAGGACCCCTTTATATTGCATCAAGTCCTGTAAGAACTAGCAGAGTCATTTAAAGATGGACACCACCAGTTAACATGACAAATACTCATGGTTGCAATGGCAACTCATCCACATCTGACAGTGACCATGTTCGAATGTTCCCTGTCAGATCAATGTTAAATAGAAACTTGCATTACTGTTATATACTATAGATATTATTTAATATGAAAGCCTAATATGCAAGTTTAAGCTTAAAGTGAAGGTAAACTCTAAACTTTATAAAAACAGATCCGGAATATTAGTGGTATTTAAATAGAGTTTAATTCATCACTTGTAATAAAGATGCATATAACTTCCTTTTTAATATAGATCCACCACCCACTTCAAAAGTACATTTTTCTGTGAGCTAACCGTTTGAACTGTTCTCCAATCAGCGCTCTAGCTACAACAAAAGTGCCATATGGGGAGAGTGTTGATTGGCGAACAATTCAAACCTTTAGCTCACAGAAAATTTTACTTTTGATGTGGGTGGCGGAGCACAGGGTATTTAAATTTCATTATTGAAATGATGTGTTGACTAATTATTTCACTTTCCACCATAGGCTTTACTTAATGATCACTGGCACAGCTATGGTCAGTATGTGTGCCCCTGCATATGGCTATTTATATTTATAGCTGTGTGAGGCCATAAGAAATTTGCCAAGCAATGAAGAAACATATAATTAATGTCAATCTGTGCCGGCTACAAATATGATATTTCAATGAATTGGGAAGGCGCAGTTGATATATTGGAGCAATTTAATTGCATCTAAATGATAATTACATGGGCATTAAATTAAATCTTTGAATAGAAACATATTTACAATATACATGTATTAGCAAAAATGTTTCTGGTAAAAGTTATCACTATTTAATGTTAGCATTTCTCTCTGCACGTGCATGTGAAGCATAACTAGATACTCTCAGTGCACCAGGATTTTAAATACTTTAGCTACTCATAGAGACAGTGGGGCTTGCATTACATCAGCAGATATGTAAATTGAGTCATTACCATTTGTTACAAGCACCTTAGGCTCTTTGAGTGCTAAAATGATGGAGCACAGAACATACATAAGTATACTCTAAAAACAGTTATAGCTTTTACTAGGAGCATTTTTGTTAATACATGTATATTGCAAAATATATTCTATTCCAGACAGATATGTACCAATGTGCATTCGGAATTTGGATGGAATGTCCCTTTAACATATTTGTAGGAGATTATCCAATGTTAAATCATTATTTCCTTAAAGGGATTCTAAACACATTTTTTTTCTTTAATGATTCAGATAGAGCAAGCAATTTTAAGCAACTTTCTAATTTACTCCTATTATCACATTTTCTTTGTTCTCTTGCTATCTTTATTTGAAAAAGCAGGAAAGCAACCCTATTTTTGGTTCATCACCTGGGTAGCGATGGCTGATTGGTGGCTAAATGTAGCTACTTATCAGCAAGTGCTACCCAGGTTCTGAACCAAAAATGGTCCGGCTCCTAACCTTACATGTCTGCTCTTTCAAATAAAGATAGCAAGAGAACAAAGAAAATTTGATAATAGGAGTACATTAGAAAGTTGCTTAAAATTGCATGCTCTAGAAGGAGGAAGCTGGTGGGAGGAGCACAAGCACAAGGGCGCGCAAAGGCTTGTTCTCTGTCTCCCTGTAAGAGCTACTGGCAGGAAAATTCCGTGCTCTAAACCCTGGTCCCTGGGTGGCTCTCTTAAGTAATATACCATACACTTCCAGCACCCCAGCAGTGATTTGCCATCTCACTGAGCTGCTACTAGCAGCAAAATTATAGACTGACCTAAAAATTTCTTTGTACTCCCCCCCCTGTAACGGCGCTGACACCAGTAAGGGAAAATTTTACAATTGTACCTACTCCACCCTCCCACCGGTGTTGCGTGAGGGTGAGAGCATCTATGGTCTGGAACTCATATTGGTGCGGCACTCTGGGAAGCAGGGGGGGTGGAACCTTTGTGAACTGCCCTAACCTCTCTGAACTGCCTTTACCTGGTGTTGATGGTTCCGCCTTACAGTGCTGATCAGACGGGGGATGCCCCGCCAAACTAAGTTGTTTCCTAGCTGCACTGTGGAGGAAGCTTGCGGCCGCTTGCTCTGAGGATTGGAGCCACACGTGATTGGGGCGGTCCTTCTCAGCTTGGACAGAGGACCCAGGCGAGCCCGGGAGACGCCATAGGTTCTGCGCTGTGCAGACCCGGCGAGGTGCCGGGATTGGAATAGGCTGGGTCCTTGACTCGCTCCCCCCCACCGGTGCTGCGTGGGGGAGCTCTGGATACAAAGCAGAAGCTTCTTTTTCTCTCAGCAAAGACGACCCTTGGAACTCAAGAAAACTTGTGAACTGTGCCAGGTGTCGAGCTGAAGCTGAGACTCCGTGGGTAAGATTCACCTCTTCTATTGGTCGGACTGACCTGGTTCCCCAGATCCCACTGTGTTTTTTTCTTTCTGCCTTGGCCCTTGGTAGAAGAAAGAGGAGATACTGCGGGACTAAGTGGAAATTGTAAGCAGACTCTCGTAGGAAACGGCCCTCTTGGTAGGAACATTAGCATTACTTAAGGCTGAAAAACTGAAGAGTGTGTATTATATTAACACACTATATATAATTTTGCTACTGGACTATAAGGAAAGCCTCAGTTAGAGTGGGAGCTTCCCTTTTGTTTGCTGGTCTTTTTTTTTTCCTTCCAGACTCTGTGTTTGTATAATATGATACAATGTAACTATAACACGGATGAAGGATTAATATGTTTCCACAGTATACTAAAGTTCTTTTCCTGTGACTGAGGGTTTATATACCTAACTAATACTGTATAAATCCTTGTCTTATATTATATTGTCTGTATAGAAAGCTGGATAAGGTCCATTTAATTGAAAGGGGCCAGAGGGAATAGAAAGGGCAAAAGGGATAAGGGAATAAATGACATACATGGTATACATATAACTCTTCTTTAAGGAGAAGAAAAGATAGAAAAAAGGAAAGTTTACCTAACTTGTTTGAAGGGCATGAATAACTACTCTTCCATAAGGGTTTTTTAGGCTAGACAAGAATCTGGAATAGAAGTATAAAACTTTAAAAATATCATTCTGGTTGTTGAATCCATGCCAAACTGTTATAATTTTGCGCTCAATCTGTTTTCTATGTAACAACACATTCTAGAAAATACTGTTTGTAAATGTTTTTGAACTAAACTTATTTAATTAAGTAGTTACAGTAGTCTAAATAAAAAGAAAAAAAAAAAGAGAAAAAGTCTAGGAGAGAGTTAGCGGAAAGCTGAGGTAATAAGGTAAAACTTCCTTATTAGTTGATAACTCTTAGAAAAGACTTTATCATATTGTACATTATCACTGTATATAAGAACTATCCCCGTACATGGTTGTTCTGAATAGACATTTTGAAGTATCGGACAAGGGATTATAAAATCTCCCGTAATTTTTTTAGGATTCCTATGACCGGGGAGTAAGTTACTTATTTAGTTCACAGATCACTTTTTTTTTTTTTTTTTTTTTTTTTTTCTTAGCACCCTTCACTAATAACCACTTATTTTCACATATCACGCCCAGGGGGATAATACCCCCTTTTTTTTCTCTCTTTTTTTGTTTTTTTCCTTTTTTGTTTTCCCCTTTTTAACACTATCAATAAGATCCCTACACTTTCACATCCCCTAATTCACACAAGTAACTCACATATTTATGGATAAATATTTCACTCCACCTGTAAAAACTTCTCCATCGGTCATGGCAGCAAGACAAAAGGAGAAAAGAAATAAAAATACACAAGAGCTTCTAGTAGAAACACAGTCCAGCAGTAATGTTTCGCAAGTGACCGAATCAATTGATATACACGCTTTAGTGATAAAAATAACTGAGGCTCTATCCCCTAAATTTGATGATCTGAGGAAAGAAATTAAACATGATATGAACTCTCTTTCCACAGAAATTCGTCAATTTGCTAATAGAATGGCAGAGGCAGAACAGAGAATATCTGAATTAGAAGACACTTCAGTAAGGCAGAGTACGGATTTAAAAGAGTTAAATGCTAAACTAACAAAAACCGAGTTAAAACTAGTAGATCTAGAAAATCGCGCGAGAAGAAACAATTTAAGAATAATAGGGGTACCTGAGGACAAACAATACGAGGATCTTGAGAAATTTCTTTCTTTAACAATACCACAGTTATTACAAATACCACAAACACAACCACGAATGATAATTGAAAGGGCCCATAGGTTAGGTTGGTATGATACTGAAAAAGGGAATGCTAGACCAAGACCAATTATTGTTAAAATGTTAAATTATCAGGACAAACTTACCTTGCTGCAACATTTTAGGAAACATCAACCTATATTCTTAGGAAACGCTAAAATACTGTTGTTTCAGGACTTCTCGGCCGAGACTTCAGCCAAGAGAAGGATACTGTCACCAATTTGTACCAAACTAATTAATCAAGGGTATCAAGCTTCCATAATATTCCCAGCTAAATTAAAAATAACAATAGATAACAAGACTCAAGTTTTTGAAACAGCCAAAGAAGCTGAAAATTTCATAGCCCATTTACCACCCATAAGATAAGGGGAAGATTCAATTTCAGGGGAAGGAAGGTAGGATTGGGAAATAATGCGATCAAGTGGGTCCAGGGAAAGGTTCACCACAATTATATTAAAGAGAATGAGAATTTCTTTTTTGTTATTTTTTACACATGGTCAGTCTATAAAATGGGTTGACACCTTGGTCAGGGCAGTCCTGATCACTGAGGTAGTAGGGGAAAATGGGGCATCCAGGATAGTATACTCAAGGGGGAGGTGGGGAGAGGGGTCCCTTTTGTGTTTTTTTTTTTTTTTTTTGTATCTGTCTTATTTTGTTTTGTCATGTCTTGCTCTATCTGGTTTGGTTTTGCTCTGTCCTATTTTGTACTGTTTTGCTCGCTGTGATTTTGTTGTGTTTTCCTTATCCTAATAAATAATGTCTACGGGTGATAACTTTAAGATGGTTTCCTGGAATATAGGAGGCTTAACATCTCCTATTAAAAGAAAGACAATTATCTCTCATTTAAGAAAGTTAAACACAGATGTTGCCTTCCTCCAGGAAACACACATGAAAATAGAAGAAATATCTAAACTTAAAAAATCATGGGTCCAGGAAGTTATTGCTGCCCCAGCTCTGGGTAGGAAAGGGGGAGTAGCAATATTAGTTGGTAAAAAAATTAAGGCAGAAACTTCAGTCCTTGAAATAGATCCAGGTGGGAGATTTTTAATATTAAAGGCTAAGATCGCAAAAAGCACTTACACACTCTGTAACATATATGCACCAAATATCATTGATTATAAATTTTGGGATTCTTTGCAAAATATAATACTTGCAAAAAAGGAGGGCTTGTTGATAATCGGAGGAGATTTCAACATGACCCCACAGTATGCATTAGATAGACTAAGGCAAGATGTGCGAATTCTAAGAACAAAGAAAGATAACTTGGAAATTAAAATATTCTCTAAATTGTTTACAAATCTAAAAGTTAAGGATATTTGGAGATTATATAATTCTGATACCAAAGGTTACACATGTCTTTCGAAGGCGCATAAGACGCTCTCGAGGATTGATTTATTTTTAGTAGACGAGAAATTTTTAAATTTAAATGTAGAATCTAAAATCCTTCCGATTACAGTGTCGGATCATGCCCCGATAACCTTCGAAGTCCGCATACAGGATCCTAGAAACAAATACTCACGATTTCATTTCCCAAAGTATCTGGCCACAGACCCAGAGTTTAAAACAATGCTGAGCATAAAATTTCAAGAATATTCCGATTTAAATAGTGAGTATGTTAATCGACCAATAATATTCTGGGAAGCTGCAAAAGCAGTCTTAAGGGGGAAATTTTAGCGTACAATATTAATAGAACAAAAAAATATAAAAAGAAGGAAGAGGACATTTCAAAAACACTATTAAACACTTATAATAATTATATACTGAATAAAACCCCTGAGACATGGAATAGCTATACGCTAGCTAAAAAGGAAAGAGATACCTTCCTCATACATAAAACTTCACAGAAAGAACTAAAACTACAAGCGCAGCTATTTAAATATGGAAACAAAGCTGGCAAGCTCCTTGCCAACTTAGTTAAACAAGATAAAGGAACTGCCCCAATTGAAGCCATTAAGAAAGAAGATAAATTGATTACAAAGCCAGATGAAATCTTAAATATTATGGCAGAATATTATAAGGATCTCTATTCATTAAGGGCATCAAATATGACAGAACGGGTGAAGTTTTGGGAAAAGATCTCTTGTCCAAAAATAACCGAAGACTTAAATGAAAAAATGAATTCCCCTATTACGGAGACAGAGGTTAGGAAGGGTATTGAGGATATGCCTATTAATAAAGCGTCAGGCCCTGACGGACTGCCAAGTGAATTTTATAAAATAATATCGCCACTGATAGTTCCGCATTTGACAAGGCTATTCAACAGTATGTACATCGAGGGCCAATTGCCATCGGCTAGCTTTGCAGCTTCTTTTACAACATTATTACCAAAACCAGAGAAAGATCTAACTCAGAAAGAATCATACAGGCCAATAGCTTTGTTAAATGCGGACTATAAACTTATGACTTCCATCCTCGCCCAAAGAATGCAAAACTTTTTACCAACTATAATCCACAAAGATCAAGCGGGCTTTATGTTGAATAGAAACTCCTCAGCTAAAATACGAGAGCTGTTTCTTACTATAGACTATTTTTCAGATTTAAATAAAGGACAGGAAAGAGACCGGCTTAGCCATGACAAGGCAGTGATCACAATCGATGCCGAGAAGGCATTCGACTCAGTTCATCACGACCATCTCCTTCATACGCTAGGCCAGTTTGGTTTTAAGGGCCAATTCTCTAATTTTATTAAAAATCTGTACAGCAATGCATCTACAAGGTTAATAGTAAATGCCAGACAATCACCAGATATATGTTTAGCAAGGGGCACAAGGCAGGGCTGTCCTCTTTCCCCTTTGCTTTTTAATGTAGCAATTGAACCCCTTGCGATTCTGATTAGGCAGGAGATTGAAGGAATAGAAATAGGCAATAAAGAACTCAAAGTAGCACTTTATGCCGACGATATTTTAATTTATATAAGGGATACTCAGACAAATCTACCTAAGTTATTGTCAACTATAAACCAGTTTAGTATGTTTTCAGGCTACAAAATGAACGCCTCAAAATCCGAATTATTTTGGTTAAAAAGACCTGAGCAATTGGGGAAAAATATACCATTTAAAATTGTTAACGAATCATTTAGATACTTGGGTATTATAGTATCACACACACCTGACAAGTGGTATAGCCTTAACATTTCACCAATCTTAAAAAGTGTAATTTGTACAATGAAAAACTGGCAGAATCTTCCCATCTCACTCTCAGGGCGTATTGCCTTGTTTAAAATGATTCTATTTCCAAAAATTTTATATATTATTCAAAATGTCCCAGTTCTTTTGAAGGTTAAAGATGTCAAGGTTTTGAATATGGCTCTTAGAAAATTTGTCTGGCAGGGCAAAAAGCCTAGAATTGCGTTAGACAAACTTAGTTTACCTCAAAAAATAGGAGGCCTAGCCTTACCAGATCTCTATTTATATAACTTGGCGGGATTGGCGAGAATTGTAATTGATTGGGTTTCCCTTAAAGATTATGTAACGGACAATGATCTAGAAAGAAATATAACTTCTCCATATCTCCCAATAGCATTAATACATATCGAATTAGATGAGTTGCCAAGGGCAATTAAGAAACTTAAAGCTATTATTACCCCAATTAAAGCTTGGTCAAAGTTATGTAACCTTCTGAAAATAGATAAAAAAACTTCCAAGTATTTACCATTGAAAGGAAATCCCCATCTAATAATGGGCCTGCAATCAACCCCACTGCAAAGATGGCAAATGGCGGGTCTAGATAAAGTAATACAATTAATAGATATTCCAGGGAGGTTTATTAAAACTTTTGCTGATTTAAGAACAGAGTTTGATATCTCCCATAAGGAATTTTATGTTTATTTACAGGCTAGGCATTATATCTGGAAACTGATAAACCATTCAGGATGGGACTGGTCACTAGGACCATTGGAGAACTGGCTGAATCAGGCCAAAAAGGGAAGATTAACAATTACATACTGTTATCAAATTCTGATTTCAGAAAAAGGGAGAAATAATTTATCAAGTATTGAAGCTAAGTGGGCGCCCAATTTAGCTCAGGAGCAAGTGGAGGCAGACTATATACAGACATCTATATCAGAGGTCAGACGAACAACCCTCTCTGCAACCTGGCGGGAATCCCATATAAAACTCTTATACATGACCTATTATACCCCCGAGAAAGGGCATAGATGGGGGAACCCTCAATTTAATAAATGCCCGAAATGCTTACTAAAGGCGGCTAACTTAAAACATATGATATGGGATTGCCCAAAATTAAAATCGATGTGGAAGAAACTGGAATATTGGTTAAATAAAAGGGTTGGAGTCTCCCATCTGGATCTATCATTCATAGAGATAATATCTCTTAGGTTAGACCCAAGAATTTTAACAGATAAAAAAAAAATTGTTAATATGGCTATTTTAGCAACTAGGTATATGATTTTCAAGAAATGGAAGGAGGTGTCTGCTCCGTCTATCCCAGAAATAATTAATTCTATAAAAAAACAATGTATCCTAGAGCAATATAACACTAAACTATATGACACAAGTAGTGTGTGTAGCTTTTTTCAAAAATGGTCTGCATTCATAAAAACTTTGTCAAAACAAGAAATTGATCATTTAGTTTACCCATTCAGACATTCAGAACTAGTTACACTGGGTGTGTGGTAAAGAAAAAGGAAGGGGAAAACGATATATCACCCAATTGGAGCTATTTAATTGATTGTAGACAATTATATAGGTGTGTGTTGTTTTTTTTTTTTTTTTCACCTTCCCTCTCCCCCCCTTTTCCCCCCCTCACTGAGATAAGATAATAATGTTGTTACCACATGGTCAAAAACAGGATGAAAGATTAAATTGAGTCCTTACCCTCTATTTAGGAATCAAAATGTTTTTTTTTTTTTTTTTTCTTTTCTTCTTCTTTATATATAATATTTTAAGACAAGAAGGATTCAAAATGGGTAAGGACTTAAAGATAAAATGGTTCTTATGAGGTTTTGTTTGTTTAATTGGTTATGTTTCTTCTGGGTTTTTTTTTTGTCTTTTTATTTTATTTGTTTGTTGTTTTTTTTTCCTCTCCCCTTATGCTTTTTGGCTATAATATGACAATGTATTTGGGGAAGTTTAATGAGACAATGTAAGAGAAACAAATTTTTGTGTTAACATGCTGAAAATCCAATAAAAATGTATATATATAAAAAAAAAAAAATTGCATGCTCTATCTGAATCATGAAAGAAAAAAAAAATGGGTTTAGTATCCTATTAAATAATTCAACATTGTACAAACACTGTGGCTTATGGCAAACACTGTGGGGGACTTCAAGAATGCCTGGGATAAGAATAAGGCTAACCTATGAACTAAATAAGTTTATACTTTTAGGAAATATTGGGCTGATCTGTTGGGCCAATGGTTTTTATCTCCCATCATAATCTATGTTTCTATCAGAAAGGGTGATTGATTCATGGGAGCCTATTTATGAAATGTCTGTCCGACAGGATCCGATCAGCAGATCATGTCCGACAGACATCGCTGAATGTGGAGAGCAATAAGCTCTCCTCATTCAGCATTGCACCAGCAGCTCTTGCGAACTGCTGGTGCAACGCCGCCCCCTGCAGATTCGCGGCAGGGGGTGTCAATCAACCCGATCGTATTCGATCGGGTTGATTTCACGCGATCTCTGTCCGCCTCCTCAGAGCAGGTCTTTAGACCACTGCTTCATAACTGGTGTTTCTGGCAAGTCTAAAGACTCACCAGAAACACGGCCCTTCAAGCTCCATACAGAGCTTGATAAATGGGCCCCATGGAATAAACTTCCTCAAGAGGTGGTAATGACAAGATTTTTTGAGGGAGGATACTCAAGCTAATGCCTATAAAAAAAAAAAAATATTATTTTTTTTAAATTAAATTTTTATTGAGATGGTACAAACAAGTACATAATACAAGATACGTCACCAGCTTACCATACAGCCAAGTGTACAGGTAACTTAAAACAACAACAAAAAAAGTTCACAAAATGTATCCACGTACAACGTTAAGCAAGTAACATGACATCTCATTTTGTGTTTGTAGAACAGCGCATGATGTTAACAAATGATATATGGTTATATAAGTTAGTACTTCTGTAGATATGTGTATTTCAAACATCAATATTTTATCTGAAGTAGGTAACTAGAAGGTTTCTATAGGATATATTTTCCTCTGCTTACGAGGCAAGGCTATAAAATTTCTTTAATTCGAAACCCATAAAAATAAATTTCATTGTGTAAAAGATCAATTTTTATAAACACTTAAAATTGTCAATGTAATTTAGCTATACAGGTTACAAATACAAACTGGCACATCTTAGTAGACATTGACAATAAATATTTAAAAAATACCCATTTTGAAGTAAACCTCTGTTTAAATGTACATGTTTTCAGCTATTTGACTGCTAATGGATCCAATGCACACACACATATATATATATATATATATATATATATATATATATACTGTATGTATATATACTGTATATATATAGATATGTATAGATATGTATAGATATGTATGTATGTGTTTATATGTGTATATATATATATATATATATATATATATATATGTGTATACACATATAAATACTTAAATACATATGTACACAAAAATAAACAAATATATATACACTAGTCCTAAAGCCCGTGTACACGGGCCAACTTTTTAGGTACAGCAGTTCCAACCCTTGCTCCCTCTCTCTCCCCCCTCTCTTTTGCGCTCTCTCTCTCCCCCCTCTCTTTTGAGTTCTCTCTCTCCCCCTTATTTTGCACTCTCCCCCCTCTTTTGCTCTCTCTCTCTCCCCTTTTTTGCTCTCTCTCTCCCCTCTTGTGCTCTCTCTCCCCCCTCTTTTGCTCTCTCTCTCCCCCCCTCTCTTTTGAGTTCTCTCTCTCCCCCCTCTTTTGCACTCTCCCCCCTCTTTTGCTCTCTCTCTCCCCCTTTTTTGCTCTCTCTCTCCCCTCTTTTGCTCGCTCTCTCTCTTCCCCCCCTCATCTGCACTTTCCCCCCTCTTGCTCTCTCTCGCCCTCTTTTGCTCTCTCTCTCCCCTATTTTGCTCTCTCCCCCCTCTTTTGCTCTCTCTCTCTCCCCTTTTTGCTCTCTCTCTCCCCTCTTGTGCTCTCTCTCTCCAATCTTTTGCTCGCTCTCTCTCTTCCCCCCCTCATCTGCTCTCTCCCCCCTCTTGCTCTCTCTCGCCCTCTTTTGCTCTCTCTCTCCCCTATTTTGCTCTCTCCCCCCTCTTTTGCTCTCTCTCTCTCCCCCCCTCTCTTTTGCTCTCTCTCCCCCTCTCTTTTGCTCTCTCTCCCCCCTCTCTTTTGCTCTCTCTTCCCCTCTCTTTTGCTCTCTCTCTCCCCCTCTCTTTTGCTCTCTCTTCCCCTCTTTTGCACTCTCTCTTCCTTAAATACATATGTACACAAAAAAAAACAAATATATATACACTAGTCCTAAAGTCCGTGTACACGGGCCAATTTTTTAGGTATAGCAGTTCCAACCCTTGCTCCCTCTCTCTCCCCCCTCTCTTTTGCGCTCTCTCTCTCCCCCCTCTCTTTTGAGTTCTCTCTCTCCCCCTTATTTTGCACTCTCCCCCCTCTTTTGCTCTCTCTCTCTCCCCTTTTTTTCTCTCTCTCTCCCCTCTTGTGCTCTCTCTCCCCCCTCTTTTGCTCTCTCTCTCCCCCCTCTCTTTTGAGTTCTCTCTCTCCCCCTTATTTTGCACTCTCCCCCCTCTTTTGCTCTCTCTCTCCCCTTTTTTGCTCTCTCTCTCCCCTCTTGTGCTCTCTCTCTCCCCGCTTTTGCTCGCTCTCTCTCTTCCCCCCCCATCTGCTCTCTCCCCCCTCTTGCTCTCTCTCGCCCTCTTTTGCTCTCTCTCTCCCCTATTTTGCTCTCTCCCCCCTCTTTTGCTCTCTCTCTCCCCCCTCTTTTGCTCTCTCTCTCCCCCCTCTTTTGCTCTCTCTCTCCCCCCACTTTTGCGCTCTCTCTCTCCCCCCCCCTCTCTTTTGAGTTCTCTCTCTCCCCCTTATTTTGCACTCTCCCCCCTCTTTTGCTCTCTCTCTCTCCCCTTTTTTGCTCTCTCTCTCCCCTCTTGTGCTCTCTCTCTCCCCTCTTTTGCTCACTCTCTCTCTCCCCCCCTCATCTGCTCTCTCCCCCCTCTTGCTCTCTCTCGCCCTCTTTTGCTCTCTCTCTCCCCTATTTTGCTCTCTCCCCCCTCTTTTGCTCTCTCTCTCCCCCCTCTCTTTTGCTCTCTCTCCCCCTCTCTTTTGCTCTCTCTCCCCCCTCTCTTTTGCTCTCTCTCCCCCTCTCTTTTGCGCTCTCTCTCCCCCCCTCTCTTTTGAGCTCTCTCTCTCCCCCTCTTTTGTGCGCTCTCTCTCCCCCTCTCTTGCGCTTTCTCCCCCTCTCTTGCACTCTCTCCCCCTCTCTTTTGCGCTCTCTCTCTCTCCCTCTTTTGTGCTCTCTCTCCCACCTCGCTTTCTTTCTTTCCTTCCTTCCTCTGTTTTGGTCTCTCCCGCCGGCCACGCCCCTCCCGTGCACTCCCGCGAGGCCACGCCCCCTCGTCACACCAGCCGGCCACACCCCCTCATCATGTCTGTCACGCCCGTCGGCCACGCCCCCATCACGGCACGCCCGACGCCGGTCACGCCCCCACCAGGCAGCTTCCACAGTGCGCACTACTCTGCAGCTGAAGGCCAGGTGTGTTTGTCCGCGCGCTGTCTCTACTGCGCATGACGGCTTCAGACAAACACACTTGGCCTTGGCCTTTTATAATATAGGATATACATACATATACATATCTAGACATGTATATGTATGTATCTCTATGTTAAACCCCTTTACAGCCTTTTTTCTAAAACCTAAGACCTCAAAACTTTTTTGTGCAATTTTTTTTAAAATCATTTTTATTAGATAGTTTTAGTATGAGTGTAACTGTACTTTGCAATGTATGTTTGATGTGTTTTGTGACACTTTTTTGTTACGCAAAAACTTTAACCAGAGCAATGAGGACACTATAATATTGCTATAATAAATCTCGATTGAGCTCAAACAATCGCATTTACTTTCAACTTGTAATACGAGCAGTAAACCCAACACGCACAAAGACCTGCAATAAACCCCTTTTGGTTTGCGCCTAACTGTTTTAACGCGCCACTTGTAATCTGGCCCAAAAAGATCAAACTCTTGGTTAGTTGGAGTAGAGTAAAATTCCAACCTATAGGATGGTATCACATCAATACCCAATTTCTGATCGGTGCATGACAGGTTGAAAATTATCGTTTGTGCTCACACGCTAACTGCGCTTGACTTTGAGCACGTTGGATACCGCACGTATTACAATTTAAAAGAAAAATGTTTTCGCTCGCATGCAAAATGCTAAAGTTACAATATCGCAAACGCATTAACATGCTCTCCCATAGACTTCAATGTAGCAAGAAAATAGGAAGAAAAATAACACCCTACTCGCTCTCAAAACCGATCGCATTTTCTCAAGTGTGCTATCCCAACATGAAATATTAATATTTCACATTCGAATATTCTTCACATCACAGAATATGTTTTAGTTATTCATAAATACATAATTCTACGTATATCTGATGTTTTTTTGGCAAAGTATACAGGGAGTGCAGAATTATTAGGCAAATGAGTATTTTGACCACATCATCCTCTTTATGCATGTTGTCTTACTCCAAGCTGTATAGGCTCGAAAGCCTACTACCAATTAAGCATATTAGGTGATGTGCATCTCTGTAATGAGAAGGGGTGTGGTCTAATGACATCAACACCCTATATCAGGTGTGCATAATTATTAGGCAACTTCCTTTCCTTTGGCAAAATGGGTCAAAAGAAGGACTCAGAAAAGTCAAAAATAGTGAGATATCTTGCAGAGGGATGCAGCACTCTTAAAATTGCAAAGCTTCTGAAGCGTGATCATCGAACAATCAAGCTTTTCATTCAAAATAGTCAACAGGGTCGCAAGAAGCGTGTGGAAAAACCAAGGCGCAAAATAACTGCCCATGAACTGAGAAAAGTCAAGCGTGCAGCTGCCAAGATGCCACTTGCCACCAGTTTGGCCATATTTCAGAGCTGCAACATCACTGGAGTGCCCAAAAGCACAAGGTGTGCAATACTCAGAGACATGGCCAAGGTAAGATAGGCTGAAAGACGACCACCACTGAACAAGACACACAAGCTGAAACGTCAAGACTGGGCCAAGAAATATCTCAAGACTGATTTTTCTAAGGTTTTATGGACTGATGAAATGAGAGTGAGTCTTGATGGGCCAGATAGATGGGCCCGTGGCTGGATTGGTAAAGGGCAGAGAGCTCCAGTCCGACTCAGACGCCAGCAAGGTGGAGGTGGAGTACTGGTTTGGGCTGGTATCATCAAAGATGAGCTTGTGGGGCCTTTTCGGGTTGAGGATGGAGTCAAGCTCAACTCCCAGTCCTACTGCCAGTTTCTGGAAGACACCTTCTTCAAGCAGTGGTACAGGAAGAAGTCTGCATCCTTCAAGAAAAACATGATTTTCATGCAGGACAATGCTCCATCACACGTGTCCAAGTACTCCACAGCGTGGCTGGCAAGAAAGGGTATAAAAGAAGAAAATCTAATGACATGGCCTCCTTGTTCACCTGATCTGAACCCCATTGAGAACCTGTGGTCCATCATCAAATGTGAGATTTACAAGGAGGGAAAACAGTACACCTCTCTGAACAGTGTCTGGGAGGCTGTGGTTGCTGCTGCACGCAATGTTGATGGTGAACAGATCAAAACACTGACAGAATCCATGGATGGCAGGCTTTTGAGTGTCCTTGCAAAGAAAGGTGGCTATATTGGTCACTTATTTGTTTTTGTTTTGTTTTTGAATGTCAGAAATGTATATTTGTGAATTTTGAGATGTTATATTGGTTTCACTGGTAAAAATAAATAATTGAAATGGGTATATATTTGTTTTTTGTTAAGTTGCCTAATAATTATGCACAGTAATAGTCACCTGCACACACAGATATCCCCCTAAAATAGCTATAACTAAAAACAAACTAAAAACTATTTCCAAAACTATTCAGCTTTGATATTAATGAGTTTTTGGATCCGGTCTTGGAGTGCAGTTCCCTTCCATGTTTTGTATTTTCTATGGGTGATTACAGCCACCTGCGCACCCCTTCTTTGTTCTCAGTTTGTTTAGCTTTGTGAGCTCGCATGATGGTGTGTCTGTGTTAGGGACTCAGGCTAAGGAAAGGACCTTGACGTGGTGCCTGAGCTTTCCCATTTGGCCAGATGCGGTGACTAACCTTTCCAGTTGTGATTTTATCTTAGCTGTGAGCTAGCTGGTGAGTGCTGGGTGTTTCTATGTGTTGTATTACTTTTTATTTGTAATCTCCCTTGGTTATTGCACCCATTCCAGACTGGGGTTAACTGCCTGTGGCTCTGGTGACATCACAGCTTTTTTGGAGTGCTATTTAGCACCCAGGGCTGGATGGTACTGAGTCACAGGATGTGTACCTGATCCGGTCTTGGAGTGCAGTTCCCTTCCATGTTTTGTATTTTCTATGGGTGATTACAGCCACCTGCGCACCCCTTCTTTGTTCTCAGTTTGTTTAGCTTTGTGAGCTCGCATGATGGTGTGTCTGTGTTAGGGACTCAGGCTAAGGAAAGGACCTTGACGTGGTGCCTGAGCTTTCCCATTTGGCCAGATGCGGTGACTAACCTTTCCAGTTGTGATTTTATCTTAGCTGTGAGCTAGCTGGTGAGTGCTGGGTGTTTCTATGTGTTGTATTACTTTTTATTTGTAATCTCCCTTTGTTCTTGCACCCATTCCGGACTGGGGTTAACTGCCTGTGGCTCTGGTGACATTGCAGCTTTTTTGGAGTGCTATTTAGCACCCAGGGCTGGATCGTACTGAGTCACAGGATGTGTACCTGATCCGGTCTTGGAGTGCAGTTCCCTTCCATGTTTTGTATTTTCTATGGGTGATTACAGCCACCTGCGCACCCCTTCTTTGTTCTCAGTTTGTTTAGCTTTGTGAGCTCGCATGATGGTGTGTCTGTGTTAGGGACTCAGGCTAAGGAAAGGACCTTGACGTGGTGCCTGAGCTTTCCCATTTGGCCAGATGCGGTGACTAACCTTTCCAGTTGTGATTTTATCTTAGCTGTGAGCTAGCTGGTGAGTGCTGGGTGTTTCTATGTGTTATTTATATATATATATATATATATATATATATATATATATATATATATATATACAGTGGATATAAAAAGTCTACACACCCCTGTTAAAATGTCAGGTTTCTGTGATGTAAAAAAATGAGACAAAGATAAATCATTTCAGAACTTTTTATACCTTTAATGTGACCTATAAACTGTACAACTCAATTGAAAAACAAACTGAAATCTTTTAGGTAAAGGGAAATAAAAAAAAAAAAAAAAATAATAATATGGTTGCATAAGTGTGAACACGCTTAAACTAATAATTTATTGAAGCACCTTTTGATATTCTGGTCTGGTATTTGGAACTATTCATTATTCCCTCTACCTTGACTAAGGCCCCAGTTCCAGCTGAAGAAAAACAGCCCCAAAGCATGATGCTGACACCACCATGTATCACTGTGGGTATGGTGTTCTTTTGGTGATATGCAGTGTTGTTTTTGCGCCAAACATATCTTTTGGAATTATGGCCAAAAAGTTCAAGTTTCATCAGACCAGAACACCTTTTGCAACATGCTTTTGGGAAACTTCAGATGTGTTTTTGCAAAATTTAGCCAGGCTTGGATGTTTTTTTTTTGTAAGAAAAGGCTTCCGTCTTGCCACTCTACCCCATAGCCCAGACATATGAAGAATACTGGCGATTGTTGTCACATGTACCACACAGCCAGTACTTGCCAGATATTCCTGCAGCTCCTTTAATGTTGCTGTAGGCCTCTTGGCAGCCTCCCAGACCAGTTTTCTTCTCGTCTTTTCATCAATTTTGGAGGGACATCCAGTTCTTGGTAATGTCACTGTTGCACCATATTTTCCTCACTTGATGATGACTGTCTTCACTGTGTTCCATGGTATATCTAAGGCTTTGGAAATTCTTTTGTACCCTTCTCCTGACTGATACCTTTTAACAATGAGATCCCTCTGATGCTTTAGAAGCTCTCTGTGGACCATGGCTTTTGCTGTAGGATGAGACTAACAAAATGTCAGGAAAGACCTACTAGAACAGCTGAACTTTATTTGGGGTTAATCAGAGGCACTTTAAATGATGACAGGTGTGTACTGACTCCTATTTAACATGATTTTGAATGTGATTGCTTAATTCTGAACACAACTACATCCCTAGTTATAAAAGGGTCTTCACACTTATGCAACCATATTATTTTAGTTTTTTATTTTTATTTCCCTTTACCTTAAAGATTTCAGTTCGTTTTTCAATTGAGTTGTACAGTTTATAGGTCACATTAAAGGTAGAAAAAGTTCTGAAATGATTTATCTTTGTCTCATTTTTTTACATCACAGAAACCTGACATTTTAACATATATATATATACATATATATCCACCTGTGCACCCCTTCTTTGTTCTCAGTTTGTTTGGCTTTGTGAGCTCGCATGATGGTGTGGCTGTGTTGGGGACTCAGGCAATGGAAAGGACCTTGACGTGGTGCCTGAGCTTTCCCATTTGGCCAGATGCGGTGACTAACCTTTCCAGTTGTGATTTTATCTTAGCTGTGAGCTAGCTGGTGAGTGCTGGGTGTTTCTATGTCTTGTATTACTTTTTACTTGTAATCTCCCTTGTTTCTTGCACCCATTCCGGACTGGGGTTAACTGCCTGTGGCTCTGGTGACATCAAAGCTTTTTTGGAGTGCTATTTAGCACCCAGGGCTGGAAGTTGCTGAGTCACAGGATGTGTACCTGATCCGGTCTTGGAGTGCAGTTCCCTTCCATGTTTTGTATTTTCTATGGGTGATTACATCCACCCGTGCACCCCTTCTTTGTTCTCAGTTTGTTTGGCTTTGTGAGCTCGCATGATGGTGTGGCTGTGTTAGGGACTCAGGCAATGGAAAGGACCTTGACGTGTTGCCTGAGCTTTCCCATTTGGCCAGATGCGGTGACTAACCTTTCCAGTTGTGATTTTATCTTAGCTGTGAGCTAGCTGGTGAGTGCTGGGTGTTTCTATGTCTTGTATTACTTTTTATTTGTAATCTCCCTTGTTTCTTGCACCCATTCCGGACTGGGGTTAACTGCCTGTGGCTCTGGTGACATCACAGCTTTTTTGGAGTTCTATTTAGCACCCAGGGCTGGATGTTGCTGAGTCACAGGATGTGTACCTGATCCGGTCTTGGAGTGCAGTTCCCTTCCATGTTTTATATATATATGTCGATATATGTATGCATATGTATTTATGTGATATTTTTATTCTTAAATACATATTTCTATATATATATATATATATAATTTTAGACCTTTACCTGCATTGTTATAGAAATGTTACATATAAAATATTAAAGTGAAGGTAAATTTTCAAGAATGAGTGCCCGGTTTTTAAAAATACTTTTAAAAACAGTTGCACTTTCATTCATGAAAGTTTACATTTCACCCGTTTCTTAAAATATACTTACCTTTTCTTCTTGAAGCCACTCCAGCGCTTCACCAGCCCGTCGCAAGCCTCTTCATACGTCACCAATCACGGCTCCCCCTGAGGCAACACCGTGATTGAAGGAAGCCGGTTTCGTCATTGCTGGGTAAAATAACCAGGAAGAAGCAGGCGGGGCATAGTTTCAGAACGGCGATTTGGCGTTTCAGAAGAAAAAGGTAAGTATTTTTTAAATCCGGTGCAATGTCAATTTTCATGAATGAAAGTGCCCCTGTTTTTAATAGTTTTTTTAAAAAACCGGACACTTTCACATGAAAATAATTATTAAACTTACTATAAAATGTTGATATATTGCATGGATTATCTAGAATATTGTAGAGTATGTTTAATAATTTTTAATAATTTTTATAATTTGTAAAAATATTTTATATGTAATACTTCAATAACATGCGCTAACCTGACCTATTAAAATCTAAATCGTGAAACAAAAAACATTTTACATTCCTATGTTCCCAATTTAAATATAAATCAGGAGATGTTTCCAGAATTACGTTTCCCACCTTATGCAGATTTCCCTCAAAAAAATATGTTTCTTTTAAACTATAATAAACTAGCTTCATTTTAAGTTTCCCTTAAGTATAGTATCAGATATTAAGGGCTAGATTTAGAAACATATCTCTAGTGTTCGGATTCCAAAGTGACTGCGTGAATTACGGTCAGTGACATCACTTCTGATTATTTATCGTGATATCACATCCAGATACACAATAAATGGAATTCTTGGGTTTTTAATTTTCCTTATAAGATTTACAGAATGAATGAGACAATCGCTCATATATATAACCTTACATGGGGCAAATAAACTGGCTAGTTAATACTTATATAAGAAACTCCATATGTATATAAAAATATGTATATAAAGGAAATATGGTAATATCTATAACATTTCATGGGGCAAAATAAATTAATTAGGCACCACTTATGTAGGAGACAACACTCCGTAAGGGCAATGTACTATAGGTTCAAAAAAGTATAATAAACAGTTAACTCACATTCACCTCCTAAATTATGAGTTTTGTGCTAAACAGGGTGCAAAACTAATGCCAAAAAAGTTGCATTATTTCACCCTCCATATCGCTGCCATTACGAGTTACTGCAAAGCCGCCTTGTGTGTGCGATGTGGTGGCGTTAAGCTCCATACCGCACAAAATCCAAGGGCTGTTTGACAAGCTTTTGTATGCTTTCCCCCATAGACATAGACATCAATGGGGAGAGAAAAATAACCCTGAAGTGCGGAATGAAAATTCTCCATTACGCAACTCAATTGATGTCTATGGGGAAAAACCTAACACCCTAACATAAACCCTAAGTCTAAACACCCCTAATCTGCTGTCCCCGACATCGCCGACACCTAAATAAAGTTATTAAACCCTAATCTGCCGCTCCCGATATCGCCGACACTAATACAAGTTATTAACCCTTATTCTGTTGCTCCCCGACATCTCCACCACTATAATAAAGTTATTAACCCCTATTCTGCTACTCCCCGACATCACTGACTCTTTTTCAAAAGCCCAAACCCTAATCTAAAATAAAAAAAACTACCCCAAAAAATTAAAATAAAATAGCTAACACTAACCCCAGAATATCTACTCATGGTTGCTGAAGTCCGGACATCCAGGCGGCAAGAATTCTTCATCCAGGCGGCGACATCTTCATCCTTTGTGGGTGCTGATTTGAACAGCCAATAGAATTTTAGAAGCTCTCATCCTATTGGCTGATTTGAATTTAAAGAATCAAATCAGACAATAGGAATGCAAGGTACGCCATTTTGAAATGGCTACCTTGCATTGAAGCTTCAGTGTACGGTGGGGACCTATGAAGAGGACACTCTGCGCTGGATGTCTTCGCCGCGTCGCCGGGATGAAGATAGAGGACGCCCCCGCGATAGATGAAGATGTTGCCACCTGGATGAAGACTTCTCGCCGCCTGGCTGTCCGGACTTCAGCAACCATGAGTAGATATTCTGGGGTTAGTGTTAGGTATTTTTTTATTTTTTGGGGTGTTTTTTTTCAGATTAGGGTTTGAGCTTTTGAAAAAGAGCTTAATGCCCTTTTAAGGGCAAAGAAAAAGATCTGAATGCCCTTTTAAGGGCAATGCCCATACAAATGCCCCTTTAGGGGCAATGAGAAGCTTAGGTTTTTTTAGAGTTAGGTTTTTTTTTTTGGGGGGGTTTGTTGGGTGTTCGGTTTTACTGTTGGGGGGACTTTGTATTTTTTTTACAGGTAAAAGAGCTGTTTAACAAAAAAATGAGACAAAGATAAATCATTTCAGAACTTTTTATACCTTTAATGTGACCTATAAAGTGTACAACTCAATTGAAAAACAAACTGAAATCTTTTAGGTAAAGGGAAATAAAAATAAAAAAAATAAAATAATATGGTTGCATAAGTGTGAACACGCTTAAACTAATAATTTATTGAAGCACCTTTTGATATTCTGATCTGGTATTTGGAACTATTCATTATTCCCTCTACCTTGACTAAGGCCCCAGTTCCAGCTGAAGAAAAACAGCCCCAAAGCATGATGCTGACACCACCATGCTTCACTGTGGGTATGGTGTTCTTTTGGTGATATGCAGTGTTGTTTTTGCGCCAAACATATCTTTTGGAATTATGGCCAAAAAGTTCAAGTTTCATCAGACCAGAACACCTTTTGCAACATGCTTTTGGGAAACTTCAGATGTGTTTTTGCAAAATTTAGCCGGGCTTGGATGTTTTTTTTTGTAAGAAAAGGCTTCCGTCTTGCCACTCTACCCCATAGCCCAGACATATGAAGAATACTGGCGATTGTTGTCACATGTACCACACAGCCAGTACTTGCCAGATATTCCTGCAGCTCCTTTAATGTTGCTGTAGGCCTCTTGGCAGCCTCCCAGACCAGTTTTCTTCTAGTCTTTTCATCAATTTTGGAGGGACATCCAGTTCTTGGTAATGTCACTGTTGCACCATATTTTCCTCACTTGATGATGACTGTCTTCACTGTGTTCCATGGTATATCTAAGGCTTTGGAAATTCTTTTGTACCCTTCTCCTGACTGATACCTTTTAACAATGAGATCCCTCTGATGCTTTAGAAGCTCTCTGTGGACCATGGCTTTTGCTGTAGGATGAGACTAACAAAATGTCAGGAAAGACCTACTAGAACAGCTGAACTTTATTTGGGGTTAATCAGCGGCACTTTAAATGATGACAGGTGTGTACTGACTCCTATTTAACATGATTTTGAATGTGATTGCTTAATTCTGAACACAACTACATCCCTAGTTATAAAAGGGTCTTCACACTTATGCAACCATATTATTTTAGTTTTTTATTTTTATTTCCCTTTACCTAAAAGATTTCAGTTTGTTTTTCAATTGAGTTGTACAGTTTATAGGTCACATTAAAGGTAGAAAAAGTTCTGAAATGATTTATCTTTGTCTCATTTTTTTACATCACAGAAACCTGACATTTTAACATATATATATATACATATATATCCACCTGTGCACCCCTTCTTTGTTCTCAGTTTGTTTGGCTTTGTGAGCTCGCATGATGGTGTGGCTGTGTTAGGGACTCAGGCAATGGAAAGGACCTTGACGTGGTGCCTGAGCTTTCCCATTTGGCCAGATGCGGTGACTAACCTTTCCAGTTGTGATTTTATCTTAGCTGTGAGCTAGCTGGTGAGTGCTGGGTGTTTCTATGTCTTGTATTACTTTTTACTTGTAATCTCCCTTGTTTCTTGCACCCATTCCGGACTGGGGTTAACTGCCTGTGGCACTGGTGACATCAAAGCTTTTTTGGAGTGCTATTTAGCACCCAGGGCTGGATGTTGCTGAGTCACAGGATGTGTACCTGATCCGGTCTTGGAGTGCAGTTCCCTTCCATGTTTTGTATTTTCTATGGGTGATTACATCCACCTGTGCACCCCTTCTTTGTTCTCAGTTTGTTTGGCTTTGTGAGCTCGCATGATGGTGTGGCTGTGTTAGGGACTCAGGCAATGGAAAGGACCTTGACGTGTTGCCTGAGCTTTCCCATTTGGCCAGATGCGGTGACTAACCTTTCCAGTTGTGATTTTATCTTAGCTGTGAGCTAGCTGGTGAGTGCTGGGTGTTTCTATGTCTTGTATTACTTTTTATTTGTAATCTCCCTTGTTTCTTGCACCCATTCCAGACTGGGGTTAACTGCCTGTGGCTCTGGTGACATCACAGCTTTTTTGGAGTTCTTTTTAGCACCCAGGGCTGGATGTTGCTGAGTCACAGGATGTGTACCTGATCCGGTCTTGGAGTGCAGTTCCCTTCCATGTTTTGTATTTTCTATGGGTGATTACATCCACCTGTGCACCCCTTCTTTGTTCTCAGTTTGTTTGGCTTTGTGAGCTTGCATGATGTTGTGGCTGTGTTAGGGACTCAGGCAATGGAAAGGACCTTGACGTGGTGCCTGAGCTTTCCCATTTGGCTAGATGCGGTGACTAACCTTTCCAGTTGTGATTTTATCTTAGCTGTGAGCTAGCTGGTGAGTGCTTGGTGTTTCTATGTCTTGTATTACTTTTTATTTGTAATCTCCCTTGTTTCTTGCACCCATTCCGGACTGGGGTTAACTGCCTGTGGCTCTGGTGACATCACAGCTTTTTTGGAGTGCTATTTAGCACCCAGGGCTGGATGTTGCTGAGTGACATGATGTGTACCTGATCAGGTCTTGGAGTGCAGTTCCCTTCCATGTTTTATATATATATGTCGATATATGTATGCATATGTATTTATGTGATCTTTTTATTCTTAAATACATATTTCTATATATATATATAATTTTAGACCTTTACCTGCATTGTTATAGAAATGTTACATATAAAATATTAAGTGAAAGTAAATTTTCAAGAATGAGTGCCCGGTTTTTAAAAATACTTTTAAAAACAGTTGCACTTTCATTCATGAAAGTTTACATTTCACCCGTTTCTTAAAATATACTTACCTTTTCTTCTTGAAGCCACTCCAGCGCTTCACCAGCCCGTCGCAAGCCTCTTCATACGTCACCAATCACGGCTCCCCCTGAGGCAACACCGTGATTGAAGGAAGCCGGTTTCGTCATTGCTGGGTAAAATAACCAGGAAGAAGCAGGCGGGGCATAGTTTCAGAACGGCGATTTGGCGTTTCAGAAGAAAAAGGTAAGTATTTTTTAAATCCGGTGCAATGTCAATTTTCATGAATGAAAGTGCCCCTGTTTTTAATAGTTTTTTTAAAAAACCGGGCACTTTCACATGAAAATAATTATTAAACTTACTATAAAATGTTGATATATTGCATGGATTATCTAGAATATTGTAGAGTATGTTTAATAATTTTTAATAATTTTTATAATTTGTAAAAATATTTTATATGTAATACTTCAATAACATGCGCTAACCTGACCTATTAAAATCTAAATCGTGAAACAAAAAACATTTTACATTCCTATGTTCCCAATTTTTTTTTTTTTTTTTGAAAATGATTTTTATTGAGGCATTGAAAATTAACAACACAAAGAATATATCCAGGCACAGAACAGTAGATACAGAAAAAAAAAACTCATACATTTCACATATGAAGAGTAGACAAGAATTAATTAAGACATTGGTGTGCTAGAATAGTATTTGTTATCACAGTGTCCCATCCACAGTAGTGCCATACATGTATGGAAGTTGGGATCAGTGGCATGAGATAAATAGCTAGGTCAAAAACAGAAGAATAAGGGTGAACATAAGTTATAGTACTACCATTGTGATCTCTAATATGAAATGTAAAACTGTAAATAAAAAAGATATGTGACTGGAACATATATAGATGCCTCATTTTTTTTTTTTTTTTTTTTGTAACTGAAAACTAATGGTCCCCACTCTGCAATAAAGGCATTCTAGAAATTAAATAAAAGTAAGAGGTAGGGAGTTGGCTGTTGTCAGGCCTCCCATAGGCCTGTATATAAGGGGGGGGGGGAAACAGCGGACCAAAGCCGCTTATAATAAAGGGGAGATGGGAGGGCGGAGCCAATCAATACGTTATAAAGGTGTAGGCTAGAGGGCTATTTAATTATATGAGGTGGGGGACTCAAAGGTTAATAACATTCAGTAGATCAATAGTGAACATATCTCAACTAAATATATCTCACCGTTTAGCTAGACAAAGGATATGGACAACTATTTATAGGAAATAAACATTAACCTTGTACAATAAATATTAATCTTTTAGATTAGAAGCCTTTAACCAGGAGCATAGGGGGTAGATTTCAACCAAATATTAACATCCTTGAATAGAACAAAATTGACACGTAAATAATATAAATGAAAATGTGCACAGCTGCTAACCTCTAAGCAATTCAAATCTTCATAGTTGTACAAGTTTGAAATAATGCAATAGATACTTGTTGCTGAGCCGTGTAGTGAGTAGCATGTAATACAAAACATTTATAAGCTATCTAAGGCCTCTCAACCTGCTAAGAATCAAAGTATGACATTGAACTGGATTGGAGATATAATCATAGCAATACATATCCTGCATCTTCACCAACAAGAGAGTACAGGTGGTTGTAAGCAGATAGTGTCTTAGTTACACTTAGCACTTAGGCACTGTGATGTTAGGCAATAACATTTTTTTTCTCCTTTTCTTTTTCTGTCCTTTTCTGTTAACCAAGTAAAAAAAAACAAAAAAAAAAACAAAACCGTAGAAACATGTAACATTATGGGTGTAAAACTCTGCAGTATATTGGGGACTAAAGTCTCTTGTTTACTGTAATGTGTGCAATAGCTTCATCCAATGCCCACCGGCTTGCAAGAGCCGTAGTTCACATACCCCGAGTGTCTCTGGCAAAACCATGCTAGCCAACTGATCATAAGGGAGTGTCTATCCATGGCCTTCCCATACCTTGCAGCTGGGGAAGCCTCGCAGGTCACAAACGGAGCATCAGTGAACAGCCCCTTTCCAACCCAAGAGTTGTCGGTAAAGAGGCCAAGTTCCAGTGACAAAGCTCTCACAGGATATGACCCTGGATTTGCTGGTAAGTCTATGGGGTAACCGTCAGTGGGAGCTGCTATTAGGGCTAGTGGAGGCCCTTCCTCCCGTTGCTGAGGAGTATTTTCCGTTTGGATGGCAGTAGACTGTATGAGGCTCAATTGTGTGCTTAGCCGCATTGACTCCGCCATATGGGGCTCAGCACTTCCTTGAACTCCACTGTGCGCATCCTCTGAGCACTGAGCTGCATCGCAACTCACATGTGGTGCGTCCCGTATGAGTCCTCTAGGAGTATTCATAACCACACTTGTAGTCGGCTCATCCTGGTTTCCGTCCATAGTTGCCCTGAGCACCGCTATCAGGTCTACGTGATGGGCATCCAAAGTGAGGATCAAGTCACGCAACATCGCTATAGCTTGCTTCTCCATAGCGTGATATTTAGCTGAGTCTCCTCTTCAAATAACAAAGTGTGGTTGATTTTTAAAATGGCGTTTCACCTCATATAGTCAGCGCAGCAGACCAGACAGATTCTTGTGCCAATATGATAGCTAACACTGTGTTTTCCAAGCCCTTTAAACGTTCATCTTACTCTTCAAGGCTCCATAAAGATTAAAGCTTAATATATGGCTCCTTAATGTGCTCAATATAAAAAGATATTTAAACATATATTAAGAGCTCTAGAGAGATGTGTCTCTCTGCCTCGGCAGTTGGCTCCGCCCCCCCTATGTTCCCAATTTAAATATAAATCAGGAGATGTTTCCAGAATTACGTTTCCCACCTTATGTAGATTTCCCTCAAAAAAATATGTTTCTTTTAAACTATAATAAACTAGCTTCATTTTAAGTTTCCCTTAAGTATAGTATCAGATATTAAGGGCTAGATTTAGAAACATATCTCTAGTGTTCGGATTCCAAAGTGACTGTGTGAATTACGGTCAGTGACATCACTTCTGATTATTTATCGTGATATCACATCCAGATACACAATAAATGGAATTCTTGGGTTTTTAATTTTCCTTATAAGATTTACAGAATGAATGAGACAATCGCTCATATATATAACCTTACATGGGGCAAATAAACTGGCTAGTTAATACTTATATAAGAAACTCCATATGTATATAAAAATATGTATATAAAGGAAATATGGTAATATCTATAACATTTCATGGGGCAAAATAAATTAATTAGGCACCACTTATGTAGGAGACAACACTCCGTAAGGGCAATGTACTATAGGTTCAAAAAAGTATAATAAACAGTTAACTCACATTCACCTCCTAAATTATGAGTTTTGTGCTAAACAGGGTGCAAAACTAATGCCAAAAAAGTTGCGTTATTTCACCCTCCATATCGCTGCCATTACGAGTTACTGCAAAGCCGCCTTGTGTGTGCGATGTGGTGGCGTTAAGCTCCATACCGCACAAAATCCAAGGGCTGTTTGACAAGCTTTTGTATGCTTTCCCCCATAGACATAGACATCAATGGGGAGAGAAAAATAACCCTGAAGTGCGGAATGAAAATTCTCCATTACGCAACTCAATTGATGTCTATGGAGAAAAACCTAACACCCTAACATAAACCCTAAGTCTAAACACCCCTAATCTGCTGTCCCCGACATCGCCGACACCTAAATAAAGTTATTAACCCCTAATCTGCCGCTCCCGATATCGCCGACACTAATACAAGTTATTAACCCTTATTCTGCTGCTCCCCGACATCTCCACCACTATAATAAAGTTATTAACCCCTATTCCGCTACTCCCCGACATCACTGACTCTTTTTCAAAAGCCCAAACCCTAATCTAAAATAAAAAAAACTACCCAAAAAAATTAAAATAAAATAGCTAACACTAACCCCAGAATATCTACTCATGGTTGCTGAAGTCCGGACATCCAGGCGGCAAGAATTCTTCATCCAGGCGGCGACATCTTCATCCTTTGTGGGTGCTGATTTGAACAGCCAATAGAATTTTAGAAGCTCTCATCCTATTGGCTGATTTGAATTTAAAGAATCAAATCAGACAATAGGAATGCAAGGTACGCCATTTTGAAATGGCTACCTTGCATTGAAGCTTCAGTGTACGGTGGGGACCTATGAAGAGGACGCTCTGCGCTGGATGTCTTCGCCGCGTCGCCGGGATGAAGATAGAGGACGCCCCCGCGATAGATGAAGACGTTGCCACCTGGATGAAGACTTCTCGCCGCCTGGCTGTCCGGACTTCAGCAACCGTGAGTAGATATTCTGGGGTTAGTGTTAGGTATTTTTTTATTTTTTGGGGTGTTTTTTTTCAGATTAGGGTTTGGGCTTTTGAAAAAGAGCTTAATGCCCTTTTAAGGGCAAAGAAAAAGAGCTGAATGCCCATACAAATGCCCCTTTAGGGGCAATGAGAAGCTTATATTTTTTTAGAGTTAGGTTTTTTTTTTTTGGGGGGGGGGTTGGTTGGGTGTTCGGTTTTACTGTTGGGGGGACTTTGTATTTTTTTTACAGGTAAAAGAGCTGTTTAACAAAAGAACCTTTTAAGGGCTATTGGTAGTTTATTGTAGGCTAGGGGGTGTTTTTATCTTTTTTTTTTATAGGGCTATTAGATTAGGTGTAATTGTTTTTATTTTTGATAATTTTGTTTATTAATTTTTGTAAGCTTAGTGTATTTTATTTTTTGTAATTTAATATTTCTCGTAGTCTTAGGTTTTTTTAAATTTGTAATTTAGATTTTTTAATTGGTAGTATTTTTTATTTTATTAGAATATTAAGGTTAGGTTAATTTATAGTTTAATGATAGGGTTATTTTTATTTCACAGTTAAGTTTTTATTTATTTAAATATAGTTATATTGTAATTTTAATTTATAGTTAGGGGGTTTAGGTTTAGGGGTTAATAGTTTAATTTAGTGTTTTGCGATGTGGGGGTCGGCGGTTTAGGGTTTAATAGGTTTATTTAGTGGCGGAGATGTGGGAGGCCAGAGGTTTAGGGGTTAATAGGTTTATTTAGTGGCGGAGATGTGGGAGGCCAGAGGTTTAGGGGTTAATATGTTTATTTAGTGGCAGAGATGTGGGAGGCCAGATGTTTAGGGATTAATAGGTTTATTTAGTTGCGTAGATGTGGGACGCTGGAGGTTTAGGGGTTAATAACTTTATTATAGTGTCGGCAATGTTGGGGAGCGGTGGAATAGGGGTTAATAAATGTATTATAGTCACGGTGATGTTGGGGAGTGGCGGAATAAAGGTTAATCATTTTTATTAGTATCAGCGATGTCGGGAGCGGCAGATTAGGGGTTAATACATTTATTTAATAGTCGCGGTGTGGGTGGGTGGCAGATAAGGGGTTAATAGGTTTTATATAGTGTTTGTGATGTGGGAGGGTGGCAGTTTAGAGGTTAATAGGTAGTTTATGGGTGTAAGTGTACTTTGTAACACTTTAGTTATGAGTTTTGTGAAACATTTTTGTGGTGCAAAACACATAACTACTGCTTTCAGATGGCGGTATGGATTGTGTCGGTATAGGCTGTAATGCAAGCTTTTTAGTCTCCCTGCACAACCTGTAATACCGGCACTATGAAAATCCCAAGCAAAAACGTCATTTTTTTGAGTGTGGAATAGACGTTGCGTTACAGGCTAAAATGCTTGTGGTATAGCTATACCGACATGACTCGCAATAGCTGCGTTGCTGCCATTACACTGAAATTGCCAATTGTTCAGCGTTAAAAGACGTAACGCAAAACTTGTAATCTACCTGATAGTTTTTTTTAGGAATATAAATTACTACTAATCATTGGTTACATCTCTTCCCTGGGATTGGAACATGTTTGTTCATCCTAATGTTATTCTTTTTCTCTTTAATATATTTATTTTTTATTAGAGAGCATTAATCATATTTAAAAAATATATAAATAATCCTCATTGGTTGATTTGAAGTGAATTGGAAATAAATTAAAAGTGCCTTTTTGCAAACCTTTTTGTGGGGAGTTCACGTGAATAGGTGTAATGTTTGATAGCAAGATAGCAAGAGAACGAAGAAAAATTAATAATAGGAGTAAATTAGAAAGTTGCTTAAATTTGCATGCTCTATCTGAATCACGAAATAAAAAAATTGGGTTCAGTGTCCCTTTAAAGTATTAATATGAAAAAGTCAAAATTGTTACAAATGGGTGATTATGGGACATAATTTGAATTAGTGTTGGAATGTATAAAAGGGGGCAAAAGGGGCAAAAAAATGGGGAATTCATTTTAATAATTTTAACTATCTGCTAGATTATGAGTCTTGCGTTAGCCTTAAAGGAACACTGAACCCAAATTTTTTCTTTCATGATTTAGATAGAGCATACGATTTTAAGCAACTTTCTAATTTACTTCTATTATCAATTTTTGTTCGTTCTCTTGCTATCTTTATTTGAAAAAGAAGGCATCTCAGCTAAGGAGCCAGCAAATGTTTGGTTCAGAACCATGGACAGCACTTGTTTATTGGTGCTGTCCAATAAACAAGGACAACCCAGGTTGTTCACCAAATATGGGCCGGCATTTAAATGTACATTCTTTCTTTTCAAATACACATACCAAGAGAATGAAGAAAATTTGATAATAGGATAGGAGTAAATTAAAAAGTTGCTTAAAATTGCATGCTCTATCTGAATCACAAAAAGAAAAATTTTGCAGTCAGTGTCCCTTTAAAATGCAGCGTTGAGAGGTTCCAGCGCTGCTTTTTAACGCCCGCTGGTATTACGAGTCTTGAAATGACAGGTGCACCGCTCACTTTTTTGGCCAGACTCGAAAATATCGCAAATCCACTTACATCAATTGCGTATCCTATATTTTCAATGATACTTGCATAATGCCGGTTTTTACGAGTCTTCCAAAAAGTGAGCGGTACAGCCTCTCCTGTCAAGACTGGTACCGCATTTAAAAGTCAGTAGTTAAGAGTTTTATGGGCTAACGCCGTACCATAAAACTCTTAACTAAAGTGCTAAAAAGTACACTAACACCCATTAACTACCTATTAACCCCTAAACCGAGGCCCCCCCCCACATCGCAAACACTAGTTAAATATTATTAACCCCTAATCTGCTGTCCCTAACATCGCCGCCACCTACCTACATTTATTAACCCCTAATCTGCCGCCCCCAACATCGCAGCAACTATATTAAATGTATTAACCCCTAAATCTAACTTTAACCCTAACCCCCCTGAACTGAAATATAATTTTAATAAATCTAAATAAAATTACTATCATTAACTAAATTATTCCTATTTAAAACTAAATACTTACCTATAAAATAAATCCAAAAATAGCTAAAATATAACTAATAATTACATTGTAGCTAGTTTAGAGTTTATTTTTATTTTGCAGGCAACTTTGTATTTATTTTAACTAGGTACAATAGTTATTAAATAGTTATTAAATATTTAATAGCTACCTAGTTAAAATAAAGACAAATATACCTGTAAAATAAAACATAACCAAAGTTACAATTACACCTAACACAGCACTATAATTAAATTAACTCCCTAAACTAACTACAATTAAATACAATTAAATACAATTATCTAAAGTACGACAAAAACCAAACACTAAATTACAGAAAATAATAAAATAATTACAAGAAGTTTAAACTAATTACACCTAATCTAATCGCCCTAATAAAATAAAAAAGCCCCCCAAAATAATAAAAAAACCCTACCCTATACTAAATTACAAATAGCCCTTAAAAGGGCCTTTTGCGGGGCATTGCCCCAAAGTAATTAGCTCTTTTACCTGTAAAAAAAGTACAATACCCCCCCAACATTAAAACCCACCACCAACACACCCAACCCTACTCTAAAACCCACCCAATACCCCCTTAATAAAACCTAACACTAACCCCTTGAAGATCACCCTACCTTAAGAAGTCTTTGCCCAACTGGGCCGAAGTCCTCAACGAAGCCGGGAAAAGTGGTCCTCCAGACGGGCAGAAGTCTTCATCCAAGCCGGCCAGAAGAGGTCCTCCAGATGGACAGAAGTCTTCATCCAGACGGCATCTTCTATTTTCATCCATCCGGCATGGAGCGGGTCCATCTTCAAGACATCCAACGCAGAGCATCCTCTTCCATCGACGTCCAACTGAAGAATGAAGGTTCCTTTAAATGATGTCATCCAAGATGGCGTCCCTTGAATTCCGATTGGCTGATAGAATTCTATCAGCCAATCAGAATTAAGGTAGAAAAAATCATATTGGCTGATGCAATCAGCCAATAGGATTGAAGTTCAATCCTATTGGCTGATCCAATCAGCCAATAGAATTGAGCTGGAATTCTATTGGCTGATTGGATCAGTCAATAGAATGCAAGCTCAATCGTATTGGCTGATTGCATCAGCCAATAGGATTTTTCTACATTAATTCCAATTGGCTGATAGAATTCTATCAGCCAATCGGAATTCAAGGGACGCCATCTTGGATGACATAATTTAAAGGAACCTTCATTCTTCAGTTGGACGTTGATGGAAGAGGATGCTCCGCGTCGGATGTCTTGCAGATGGACCCGCTCCGCGCCGGATGGATGAAGATAGAAGATGCCCTCTGGATGAAGACTTCTGCCCGTCTGGAGGACCTCTTCGCCCAGCTTCGTTGAGGACTTCGGCCCAGTTGGGTGAAGACTTCTCAAGGTAGGGTGATCTTCAAGGGGTTAGTGTTAGGTTTTATTAAGGGGGTATTGGGTGGGTTTTAGAGTAGGGTTGTGTGTGTGGGTGGTGGATTTTAATGTTGGGGGGTATTGTACTTTTTTTACAGGTAAAAGAGCTGATTACTTTGGGGCAATGCCCCGCAAAAGGCCCTTTTAAGGGCTATTTGTAATTTAGTATAGGGTATGGCTTTTTATTATTTTGGGGAGCGTTTTTATTTTATTAGGGGGATTAGATTAGGTGTAATTAGTTTATACTTGTAATTATTTTATTATTTTATGTAATTTAGTGGGGTTTTTTACGTAGATAATTGTATTTAATTGTATTTAATTGTAGTTAGTTTATGGAATTAATTTAATTGTAGTGTAGTGTTAGTTGTAATTGTAACTTATGTTAGGTTTTATTTTACAGGTAAATTTGACTTAATTTTAACTAGGTAGCTATTAAATAGTTAATAACTATTTACTAACTATTCTACCTAGTTAAAATAAATACACAGTTGCCTGTAAAATAAAAATAAATCCTAAGCTAGCTACAATGTAACTATTAGTTATATTGTAGCTATCTTAGGGTTTATTTTATAGGTAAGTATTTAGTTTTAAATAGGAATAATTTAGTTAATTGTAGTTATTTTATTTATATGTATTTAAATTATATTTAAGTTAGGGGGTGTTAGGGTTAGGGTTAGACTTAGGTTTAGGGGTTAATATGTTTATTATAGTGGTGGCGAAGTTGGGGGTGGCAGATTAGGGGTTAATAAGTGTAGGTAGGTGGCGGCGACATTGGGGGCGGCAGATTAGGGGTTAATAAATATAATGTAGGTGTCGGCAATGTTGGGGGCGGCAGATTAGGGGTTAATAAATGTAGGTAGGTTGCAGCGACATTGGGGTCGGCAGAGTAGGGGTTAATAAATAAAATGTAGGTGTCGGCGATGTTGGGGGTAGCAGATTAGGGGTTCATAAGTATAATGTAGGTGACGGCGGTGTTCGGAGCGGCAGATTAGGGGTTAATAATATAATGCACGTGGCGGCGATGTCGGGAGCGGTGTATTAGGATTTAATAAGTGTAATATTAGGGGTCTTTAGATTCGGGGGTTCATGTTAGGGTGTTAGGTGTAGACATAAAAAGTATTTTCCCATAGGAATCAATGGGGCTACGTTAGGAGCTAAACGCTGCTTTTTTGCAGGTGTTTTTTTTCAGCCGACTCTCCCCCCATTGATTCCTATGGGGAAATTGTGCACGAGCACGTTTAGCAGCTCACCGCTACCGTAAGCAGCGCTGGTATTGAGGTGAGATGGGGAGCAAAATTTTGCTCACTGTTCACTTTTCTGGGGTTTCTAAAAACCCGTAATACCAACGCTGTCTGTAGGTGAGCGGTGCGCATAAAATGCTTGTTAGCACTGCACAGTCTTACCGACAAAACTCGTAATCTAGCCGTATGTTTGCGTGAAATAAGATAAAACGTGATTTGTTTATGGAACTGTGTTAACATAAACTACTGATGACAAATTAAGCTTGGGCTTATTAGGCTATGGGGTCGATTTATCACAGCCCGAATGGGGCCATATACCTCAGTTTTCGTGCGAGCCTTCAGGCTTACCGGAAACAGGAGTTAAGAAGCAGTGTTCTTAAGACCGCTGCTCCTTAAAGAGACAGTCAACACCAGAATTTGTGTTGTTTAAGAAGATAGATAATCCCTTAATTACCCATTCCTCAGTTTTGCATAACCAACAAATTTATAATAATACATTTTTTACCTCTGTGATTACCTTCTATCTAATCATATGCAGACTGCCCCCTTATTTCAGTTCTTTTGATAGACTTGCCTTGTAGCCAATCAGTGCTCACTCCTCCGTAAATTCACGTACATGAGCTCAATATTAGCTATATGAAACACATGAGCTAATGCCCTCTAGTGGGGAAAAGCTATCAAATGCAGAGGCGGCCTTTAAGGTCTAAGAAATTAGCATATGAACCTCCTAGGTTTAGCTTTCAACTAAGAATACCAAGAGAACAAAGCAAAATTGGTGATAAAAGTAAATTTGAAAGTTGTTTAAAATTGCATGCCCTATTTGAATCATGGAAGTTTTTTTGGGACTTCACTCTCCCTTTAATTTGTCCTCCTGCTCTGAGGCGCCGGACAGGAATCTGCCCGATTGTATACGATCGGGTTGATTGACATCCCCTGCTAGCGGCCGGTTGGCCGCGTATCTGCAGGAGATGGCATTGCAAAAGCAGTTCACCAGAACTGCCTGTGCAATGATTAATGCTGACAGAGTATGCTGTTGGCATTTATCGATGTCTGGCGGACACATGAACAATCGGCCCTAAAGTATTCTTTTTATAGATAGAATAATTTTTTTACATTGTAGAGATTAAGAGCTTCATGTATTAAGCAGTGGATTCTGCTTCAGAGGCCCATCGTTTCTGGTTTGCCTGAAACAGAAGATAAGACGCATCGGTCATAAAATACGATCAGGATGCTTGAGAGCCCCTGCTAGCGGCCAATGATAAATGCCGACAGCGTATGCTTTTGGCATTTAGTGATGTCGAGCGGACATGATTCACTATAGCTAATCATGTCCGCTCGACATATGGTAAATCTACCCCTATTGCTCTACTCTTGAAATGTTTAAATTTACCTGTAAAGAAACATTGAAAATGTTTAATTTTTTTTAACTGAAAATGACTTTCATAGTATTATAACCTTCTTTGAATATATTAAACCTATATTATTAGTATATGGAGGACATTTTCTTCATATTCATATCTCAATCCCTAATTGAAATTGTCAGAGATATACATAGAAGTTATTCTGATCATTTAATCATTTTGGTTTTATTGTATCAAGCAGATAAATCCATTTGCATTCTGCGTTTAACAGAAGTCTTTTCAAATTGCCTCCTCTTATTCCCAATTATATTTCTTGTAAAATGGAGAATTTTAATTTGGGAATTGCTATTGTGAACCTTTTGAAAATGTGTTGCAACTGTGGGTAATTACTTGAGTTATTTTTTCTTTAATGGGATTTTTAATGTTGCTTTTGTGTTTCAGGTTTTCGATTCTTACTTGGCGAGATGTCATGCATACGTTCTTTTAGAACATGGACAATGTAGTTAAATGTGGGCAGTATATGCTGCCCGCTCACCACGAGGCTAGGTAAACAAGGTTCATAATAGCGAACCTCGTCTGCCCAACACATGAGAAATTGGGCCCTATGTATACTGATTCTATGTAAGTCTAGAGCAAAATATCTTCAAATGCAATAGCTGAATATTATATATGGCCTTCAATATTATAATGTTAATATCTATGGTATCCTTTGTTGAAAAGCATACCTCTGTAGGTTTGAGAGCATGCACATCATTTTAGCACTTTATGACAGCAATATTTGTTACTGGGCAAATATTCTTTCTAAATTAAATATTTTTATATCTTTCTATAAATCCTATACTGTGCCAAAGATGTATTATTTCTGAATAACATGCATTTTACTTGTTTCATGCAACAAATGTTTTGCAGTTAAAACTGTGCCTTTATCTAAATATAAACAGTAACTATTACACATGTCGATAACTGGTATCAAATTTGCCAAGTGTTGAATGATTTAATTATCAAGAAAAAGATTTTCTTGGCCTGAACTGATACAGTAACAAATACTTTCTGTTCTACTCTAAGATTGACAGTCTGACATTCAGAAGACTTTGTTCTTGGGAACCTATAACGCAACATAATATAATTACATTTAAATAAATATTTAGTTGCAGTTTGTGAACTATTTTGATTGTTGGAAAGCTCATAAAACATATCAGAATTTCAGCTTCAGATTTGCCACGTAAGAGAGGTAGAAGAGGATATTGGCAAATGTCCTATTACAAATAATCTGAAACATGATAATTTCATGATTGCAACTTATCCATTAGTATCTTATTATTTTCTGGAACCAAAAGGGAGTTATATTTTGGGCAGTAGATATGTGCTGACCAAAAATTGTGTTCCAATCAAATTGTTCAGCACAAAAAACAAACATTTGTTTATTTTATTCAATATTCTTTTAAGGGACATGAACCCAAACTTTTTCTTTCATAATTAACCCCTTAATGACCACAGCACTTTTCCATTTTCTGTCCATTTGGGACCAAGGCTATTTTTACATTTTTGCGGTGTTTGTGTTTAGCTGTAATTTTCCTCTTACTCATTTACTGTACCCACACATATTATATACCGTTTTTCTCGCCATTAAATGGACTTTCCAAAGATACCATTATTTTCATCATATCTTATAATTTACTTTAAAAAAAATTATAAAATATGAGAAAAAAATGAAAAAAAATACACTTTTTCTAACTTTGACCCCCAAAATCTGTTATACATCTGCAACCACCAAAAAACACCCGTGCTAAATAGTTTCTAAATTTTGTCCTGAGTTTAGAAATACCCAATGTTTACATGTTCTTAGCTTTTTTTGTAAGCTATAGGGCCATAAATACAAGTAGCACTTTGCTATTTCCAAACCATTTTTTTTTCAAGATTAGCGCTAGTTACATTGGAACACTGATATCTTTCAGGAATACCTGAATATCTATTGACATGTATATATTTTTTTTTAGTAAACATCCCAAAGTATTGATCTAGGCCAATTTTGGTAAATTTCATGCCACCATTTCACCGCCAAATGCGATCAAATACAAAAAATCGTTCACTTTTTCACAAATTTGTTCACAAACTTTTGGTTTCTCACTGAAATTATTTACAAACAGCTTGTGCAATTATGGCATAAATGGTTGTAAATTTTTCTTTGGGATCCCCTTTGTTCAGAAATAGCAGACTTATATGGCTTTGGTGTTGCTTTTTGGTAATTAGAAGGATGCTAAATGCCACTGTGCACCACACGTGTATTATGCCCAGCAGTAAAGGGGTTAATTAGGGAGCATGTAGGGAGCTTTTTGGGGTAATTTTAGCTTTAGTGTAGTGTAGTAGACAACCCCAAGTAATGATCTAGGCCCATTTTGGTATATTTCATGCCACCATTTCACCGCCAATTGCGATCAAATTAAAAGAAAAGTTAAATTTTTCACAATTTTAGGTTTCTCACTGAAATCATTTACAAACAGCTTGTGCAATTATGGCACAAATTGTTCTAAATGCTTCTCTGGGATCCCCTTTGTTCAGAAATAGCAGACATATATGGCTTTGGCGTTGCTTTTTGGTACTTAGAAGGCCGCTAAATGCCGCTGCGCATCACACGTGTATTATAGCTAGCAGTGAAGGGGTTAATTAGGAAGTTTGTAGGGAGCTTGCAGGGTTAATTTTAGCTTTAGTGTAGAGATCAGCCTCCCACCTGACACATCAGACCCCCTGATCCCTCCCAAACAGCTCCCCACCCCACAATTGTCCCCGCCATCTTAAGTACTGGCAGCAACTCTGCCAGTACTAAAATAAAATATATATTTAGGCTTTTTTTTTTTTAAAGCATATTTACATATGCTGCTGTGTAGGAGCCCCCCTTAGCCCCCAACCTGGCTGATCCCCCACCAAACAGCTGTCTAACCCTCCCCCTCTGCCTTAATGGCCGCCATCTTGGGTACTGGCAGCTGTCTGCCAGTACCCAGTTTATAAAAAAAAACAGTTGCTTTTTCATTTTTTCCCCATTTTCTGTAGTGTAGCTCCCCTACCCACCAAAGAACAAACCCCCACCCCCTCCTAGATACCTTTACTGTTGTTTTGTTTGTTTTTAATAAAAAGCTGTACCTGAAACTTTTCTGTAGTGTAGCGGTTCCCACCCGCTCCCGCCCCGTGCACGCGCCCGCCCGCCACCCGGCGTGCACGCGCGCGCGCCTGTGCGCGCCCCCATCGCCCCCATCGCCCCCGCCCCCGATCCCGCCCCCCTCTACATTACCCGGCCCATCGATGGCCGCCCACCCGCCTCCCAAGTCAGCTCCCACCCACCAACGTTACCGGCCACCGATGTCCGGTGCAGAGAGGGCCACAGAGTGGCTCTCTCTGCACCGGATGGCCATTTAAGGTTATTGCAGGATGCCTCCATATCGAGGCGTCACTGCAATAACCGGAAAGCAGCTGGAAGCGAGCAGGATCGCTTCCAGCTGCTTTCCACACCGAGGACGTGCAGGGTACGTTCTCAGGCATTAACTGCCTTTTTTCTGAGGACGTACCCTGCACGTCCTCGGTCGTTAAGGGGTTAAAGGGATAGTAAAGTCCAAATTACTTTCATGATTCAGATAAGGCATGTCATTTTAAACAACTTTCTAATTTACTTTTATCATCAAATTTGCTTTGTTCTCTTGGTATTCTTAGTTGAAATCTAAACCTAGGGAGGCTCATATGCTAATTTCTAAGCCCTTGAAGGCATTTGACAGTTTTTCTCAGCTAGAGGGCGTTAGTTCGTGTGTTTCATATAAAAAACATTGTGCTCATGCGAATGGAGTTAATAAGAGTCAGCACCAATAGCCTAAAATGCAAGTCTGTCAAAAGATCTGAGATAAGGAGGCAGTCAGCAGAGGCTTAGGTACAAGGTAATTACAGAGGTAAAAAGTATATTTATATAACAGTGTTGTGCAAAACTGGGGAATGGTAAATAAAGGGATTATCTATCTTTTAAAACAATAACATTTCTGGTGTTTACTATCCCTTTAATAATTCAGAGAGAACATACACTTTTAATCAACTTTTCGGTTTACTTCTATTATCAAATTTCCTTCATACTCTTGGTATTCTTTGTTGAAGGAACAGCAATAATACACATCAGATAAGCCAAGACATGGTCTGAGGACGGAGCTAATTACCCTGAAACGTTACTATTATTAAAGTATTATATTGCAAGACCCGGCAAGTGCGTCCTTATCTTCATTATATTGCAAATTTTTTGATGGACCCCGGGCAATAGAAGGAATTGAATTGTGTGTGCAGAGCTCTGGGATTGTTTTTGTATATATATATATATATATATATTTATATTGTATTGTAAAATTGTTTTTCCTTAAAATGTAATTCCAATTACTTGCTATACCAGCTGCAGAGATATTGCATTTTTGAGTTTATTTGTGTATATGAAATTGCAGGGTTTGTGCTCTGAAACAACAGCCTTTTACAATGGGTTCAGCTTGCAGGAAATATCAGCTCTCATTATGTTATCCCTTTGTGTACTTCCTTATCTTATATGTATCTGTAAACCAAAGCTTAATACTTGAGAGAACAATGGAAAATTATAATTTAATTAGGTGCGAAATTACATATACAGCGTAGGTTTCAGCGCGTTTCAGCATAAAACATGCCTTTATCAAGATCTTGATAAAG
The DNA here is from genome assembly GCF_027579735.1 of Bombina bombina. Classification (NCBI taxonomy): domain Eukaryota; kingdom Metazoa; phylum Chordata; class Amphibia; order Anura; family Bombinatoridae; genus Bombina; species Bombina bombina. Next base: position 265,630,419 of record NC_069505.1, on the reverse strand, counting down.
GCATGTTTGATGCCGAAATGCGTAGAAGTTTTGACTTTGGTATTTAAAAAAGCCCAAATCCCTAATCTAAAAAAAAAAACACACCCAAAAAATGAAAAGAAAAACATAACACTAAGAGGCATATCTATCAAGCTCCGTATTTCTAGCGAGCCTTCAGGCTCCCCAGAAAGACCGCTGCTCCGTAACCTGTCCGCCTGCTCTGATTTAAATAATACTTGGTGTAAGTTCTATAAATAGATATACAAAGGGGACAAATTATCAAATGGCAGGCAGACATGATTCGCTCCAGCGAATCATGTCTGCCCGACATTGCTAAATGCTAACAGCATATGATGTCGGCATTTAACAGTGCACAAGCATTTCTGGTGAAATGCTTGTGCAATGCCGGCCCCTGCACATTCACGGCCAATTGTCCACTAGCAAGGGGTGTCAATCATCCTGATCGGATCGTTATGATTGCAGTCCGCCACCTCAGAGGTGGCAGAAATTAAGGATCAGCGGTCTTGTGACCGCTACCTACTTCCTAACTTAAGTTTCCGGTGAGCCGGAAACTTCAGGGGTAGATTGCAGCATCCACTGCTTAGTAAATTTACCCCAAAGAGTCAGAAGCCACGAGATGTGTAATCTAGTGAGTCTTCTTTGCAAGTATATACTGTATATATATAATATATATATATATATTCTATTTCGGGATCCAGCACTCGCTTTCCATAAACAATACATCTGCCGGGGTGCCATAAAAAAATATTCACAAAAAGTCCTACAGAACTGCACTCTCCGTTTAATTATCCTTTATTGGTTAACGTTTTCAGGGTCTCCCCTGTCCTCAGACCAGACAATACAGAACATAAAAACTTACCACCCTAAATAGTGCTCCCTTCACCACCGTGTCCTCCGTAGAATGCAGCCCTTGGTGCGGAACACTCTGTCCTTCTTATTGGACTTAATGGAGTTGATTAAACAACTACAATCCGGGTCTGAGTATAATCTGGAGGATATTCTGGTCACACTTGATGTGACCAGTCTTTATACTATTATTCCTCATGAAGAGGTCATGATTGCAGTTTTCCATCATTTGTTGAAGTATCCATATATAGGACCACCCATTGATGTGATCATGCAGTTGCTTGATTACTGTCTCAAATATAATTATTTTAAATTTGAGAAGGATTTTTATTTGCAAATATCTGGTACAGCGATGGGGTCCAATGTGGCTCCATCCTATGCCAACCTTTTCATGGCAAGCTTTGAGACAGAGGGAACGGATATTTTCTATGACCCAAGAGGGATTTTGTTTAAAAGCTACATCGATGATCTGTTTGTGGTGTGGCGCGGTAACAGCACCGAATTGTTGTAATGGTTTGAGAACCCAAATAAGGTAAACCCTCAGGTCTGGAAGTGACCAGTTGCCACCCCCCACCCAATCTAAAACGCGCATTGCCAGTATCACAGTTCAAAAGGGTGGTCCGTAACAATACAGAGGAAGTTAAAAGGAAAGAATAAACATCATCCCTATTTTTATCTAGGCTAACACCTTAGAATACTATCAAAAGGTGATCATAAAATGTTATACCTAGACAAAAAAAACACATATAAAAAACCTATATACAAAATATAGCTTAAACTAATATGCTTGTTGTGTTTTCCTTAATTACACCAATACTGCTAACAATGGTCAGTTTCCACACTACACTCAAATGCACCATGTTAATCATCTTACTCCAGTAAATTCAATGGTACATGTACCAAAAAAAATGATTATGCATTTAAAGAGATATGCTAGGAACCTATTACAAGAAACACTGGGAGATCAAAAAGTACCCAGGATCCTACAAGATCCTTTAAAAGCAAAATAGACGGTTATTTGGAACACCTGTTGCAGTTGGATATTATCTCAAAAGCACTGGGAGATGACCTAGGAACTTTGTCCTAGTGGGGATGCCGTACGGTCTCCGGCACATGCGCAGTAGCGCTGGGTAGACGCTGACGGCATTCTACAGAGGACACGGTGGTGAAGGGAGCGCTATTTAGGGAGGTAAGTTTTTATGTTCTGTATTTTCTGGTCTGAGGACGGGGTAGACCCCGAAAACGTTAACTAAAAAAGGATAATTAAATGGAGAGTGCATTTCTGTGGGACTTTTTGTGTGTGTATGTATATATATATATATATATATATATATATATATATATGTATATATATATATATATGTATATATATATATATATATATATAAACACAAAATAGAATATTGCCGCACATCCACTTTTATAATATCAAAATATTTTAAATATTGCAAAAAAATCACCTAAGCTTGTATTTAAAAATTGGGATCTTAGTCGCACAATTTGGCCATATTTTAAGCCAGTCACCAAATTACAAGGTGTCCCAACGTTGACTGGTCCTAACATTGCAATGTGATGCCTTTCTGGGCTGTACTTTAACTATACATCTAGGAATGAGCCTCTCTGGCTTTATACACACTTCCAATGTACTATAATGAGAGCACCTGAGCAACTGGGTGGGGTAGGGTGCTAGAAACCATAAAGATGGTTAGTCTTCCTTTAAATACAAATACAAATGTTTCTGCACCCCTTACAAAATTATTTTATTAATATTACTTCTTAGGGGTGCAAGCAACCAACAGCAGAAACTTATATGCATAGTTAAAGCAGGGATGTTACAGCCCAGAAAGGCATCACATTCCAGTGTTAGGACCAGTAAATATTGGGACACCTTGCAAGTTGGTGACTGGCTTAAGCAAAATATGGCCATATTGTGTGACTAAGATCCCAATTTTAAAATACGAACTTAGGTGATTTTTTGCAATATTTAAAATGTTTTGATAATATAGAAGTGGATTTGCGGCAATATTCTATTTTGTGTAAATATTTGGTTGGTTGCTTGCACCCCTAGGAAGAAATACAGTATCTCACAAAAGTGAGTACACCCCTCACATTTTTGTAAATATTTTATATCTTTTCATGTGACAACACTGAAGAAATGACACTTTGCTACAATGTAAAGTAGTGAGTGTACAGCCTGTATAACAGTGTCAATTTGCTGTCCCCTCAAAATAACTCAACACACAGCCAATAATGTCTAAACCTTTGGCAAAAAAAGTGAGTACACCCCTAAGTGGAAATGTCCAAATTGGGCCCAATTAGCCATTTTCCCTCCCCGGTGTCATGTGACTTGTTAGTGTTACAAGGTCTCAGGTGTGAATGGGGAGCAGTTGTGTTAAATTTGGTGTTATTGCTCTCACACTCTCTCATACTGGTTACTGGAAGTTCAACATGGCACCTCATAGCAAATAACTCTCTGAGGATCTGAAAAAAAGAATTGTCACTCTACATAAAGATGGCCTAGGCTATAAGAATATTGCCAAGACCCTGAAACTGAGCTGCAGCAAGGTGGGCAAGACCATACAGTGGTTTCACAGGACAAGTTCCACTCAGAACAGGCCTCGCCATGGTCGACCAAAGAAGTTGAGTGCTCAGCATCATATCCAGAGGTTGTCTTTGGGAAATAGACATATGAGTGCTGCCAGCATTGCTTCAGAGGTTGAATGGGTGGGGGTCAGGCTGTCAGTGCTCAGACCATATTCTGCACACTGTATCAAATTGAAAAATGTGAGGAGTGTACTCACTTTTGTGAGATACTATATATATATATATATATATATATATATATATATACATACAGTATATATACATACAGTCCAGATGTGTGCACTCTCACCATCCGTCCACAACTGCCAGGGTGCTATAAAAATCAGTGATTCTATTTTAAAATAAACACTCACTGGACTTCAGTTGACTGTGACAACAAGTGTATTCTTTAATGTGACATTTCAGGATACAAACAGTCCCTTCCTCTGACAAACAACAAGTGAACAAATCAAACCTTTTATAAATCTTTGTGACCCACCCACTACAATTCAGACAATCTCAGCTGTCCTAGTGCATATTCAAATAGTGACATAATCTGCTTGAGTTATGCACATTGTTTATTGTGAAAAATTCATCAAATATTGTGAAATTCGCAATGTGAACAGATGTATAGTGAAAAAATAATATAATCAAGATAGCCATCAGGGTTGATCAGCCTTGATCCCATCTCAGCAGTTTAATTAAAAGAGTTAAGGGAAGTGTAAACAAACTTAGGCCTAGATTTGGAGTTCGGCGGTAGCCGTCAAAACCAGCGTTAGAGGCTCCTAACGCTGGTTTTGACCGCCCGCTGGTATTTGGAGTCAGTGATTAAAGGGTCTAACGCTCACTTTTCAGCCGCGACTTTTCCATACCGCAGATCCCCCTACGCCATTTGCGTAGCCTATCTTTTCAATGGGATCTTTCTAACGCTGGTATTTAGAGTCGTTTCTGAAGTGAGCGTTAGAGCTCTAACGACAAGATTCCAGCCGCCTGAAAATAGCAGGAGTTAAGAGCTTTCTGGCTAACGCCGGTTCATAAAGCTCTTAACTACTGTACCCTAAAGTACACTAACACCCATAAACTACCTATGTACCCCTAAACCGAGGCCCCCCCACATCGCCGACACTCGATTAAAATTTTTAACCCCTAATCTGCCGACCGCCACCTACGTTATATTTATGTACCCCTAATCTGCTGCCCCTAACCCCGCCGACCCCTGTATTATATTTATTAACCCCTAACCTGTCCCCCACAACATCGCCGCCAGCTACTTAAAATAATTAACCCCTAATCTTCCGACCGCAAAGCGCCGCCACCTACGTTATCCCTATGTACCCCTAATCTGCTACCCCTAACACCGCCGACCCCTATATTATATTTATTAACCCCTAATCTGCCCCCCACAACGTCGCCGACACCTGCCTACACTTATTAACCCCTAATCTTCCGATCGGAGCTCACCGCTATTCTAATAAATGGATTAACCCCTAAAGCTAAGTCTAACCCTAACACTAACACCCCCCTAAGTTAAATATAATTTTTATCTAACGAAATAAATTAACTCTTATTAAATAAATGATTCCTATTTAAAGCTAAATACTTACCTGTAAAATAAATCCTAATATAGCTACAATATAAATTATAATTATATTATAGCTATTTTAGGATTCCATCAGCCAATCAGAAAATTCCTACCTTAATTCCGATTGGCTGATAGAATCCTATCAGCCAATCGGAATTCGAGGGACGCCATCTTGGATGACGTCCCTTAAAGGAACAGTCATTCGTCGTTCAGTCGTCGGTCCGGATGGATGTTCCGCGCTGGAGGTCTTCAGGATCCTGCCGCTTCGCTCCGGATGGAAAAAGATCGAAGATGCCGCTTGGAGAAGATGTTTGCCGGTCCGGATGTCCTCTTCTTGCCGGATAGGAGGAAGACTTTGGAGCCTCTTCTGGACCGGATTATGGATCGCCAACCCCCGCTTGGGTTGGATGAAGATCTTGGAGCCAGGACGGATCGGTGATACCTGGATGGTGAAGACAAGGTAGGAAGATCTTCAGGGGATTAGTGTTAGGTTTATTTAAGGGGGGTTTGGGTTAGATTAGGGGTATGTGGGTGGTGGGTTGTAATGTTGGGGGGGGGGTATTGTATGTTTTTTTTTCCAGGCAAAAGAGCTGAACTTCTTGGGGCATGCCCCGCAAAGGGCCCTGTTCAGGGCTGGTAAGGTAAAAGAGCTTGTAACTTTTTTAATTTAGAATAGGGTAGGGAATTTTTTATTTTGGGGGGCTTTGTTATTTTATTAGGGGGCTTAGAGTAGGTGTAATTAGTTTAAAATTGTTGTAATATTTTTCTTATGTTTGTAAATATTTTTTTATTTTCTGTAACTTAGTTCTTTTTTATTTTTTGTACTTTAGCTAGTTTATTTAATTGTATTTATTTGTAGGAATTGTGTTTAATTAATTTATTGATAGTGTAGTGTTAGGTTAATTGTAGGTAATTGTAGGTAGTTTATTTAATTATTTTATTGATAGGGTAGTGTTAGGTTTAATTATATCTTAGGTTAGGATTTATTTTACAGGTAAATTTGTTATTATTTTAACTAGGTAACTATTAAATAGTTCTTAACTATTTAATAGCTATTGTACCTGGTTAAAATAATTACAAAGTTGCCTGTAAAATAAATATTAATCCTAAAATAGCTATAATATAATTATAATTTATATTGTAGCTATATTAGGATTTATTTTACAGGTAAGTATTTAGCTTTAAATAGGAATCATTTATTTAATAAGAGTTAATTTATTTCGTTAGATAAAAATTATATTTAACTTAGGGGGGTGTTAGTGTTAGGGTTAGACTTAGCTTTAGGGGTTAATCCATTTATTAGAATAGCGGTGAGCTCCGATCGGAAGATTAGGGGTTAATAATTGAAGTTAGGTGTCGGCGATGTTAGGGAGGGCAGATTAGGGGTTAATACTATTTATGATAGGGTTAGTGAGGCGGATTAGGGGTTAATAACTTTATTATAGTAGCGCTCAGGTCCGCTCGGCAGATTAGGGGTTAATAAGTGTTGGCAGGTGTCGGCGACGTTGAGGGGGGCAGATTAGGGGTTAATAAATATAATATAGGGGTCGGCGATGTTAGGGCAGCAGATTAGGGGTACATAGGGATAACGTAGGTTGCGGCGGTTTACGGAGCGGCAGATTAGGGGTTAAAAAAAATATGCAGGGGTCAGCGATAGCGGGGTCGGCAGATTAGGGGTTAATAAGTGTAAGGTTAGGGGTGTTTAGACTCGGGGTACATGTTAGAGTGTTAGGTGCAGACGTAGGAAGTGTTTCCCCATAGGAAACAATGGGGCTGCGTTAGGAGCTGAACGCTGCTTTTTTGCAGGTATTAGGTTTTTTTTCAGCTCAAACAGCCCCATTGTTTCCTATGGGGATATCGTGCACGAGCACGTTTTTGAGGCCGGCCGCGTCCGTAAGCAACTCTGGTATCGAGAGTTGCATTTGCGGTAAAAATGCTCTACGCTCCTTTTTTGGAGCCTAACGCAGCATTTGATTAAACTCTCGATACCAGAGTTAATTTTATGGTGCGGCCAGAAAAAAGCCCGCGGAGCGTTAACAGCCCTTTTACCGCCGAACTCCAAATCTAGGCCTTAGTGAGCAACCAATAGGGAGCTGACAACCTTGTCATACCCCTCCATATTCCGACATAAGATCATGTAAACATATCATTCACATTCTATTCTTATACCCATCCTGTTACTCCTATAGAAATGTGTGCTCACAGTTATAACATCTGGCAGCTGAATCAACTGCCAATAGACCCAAAAGAGCATTAGATTACAACCGTACAACAGGGGGGAGTGTCACTTGTGTTCATCTCTCCCTCTATAGTACCTCCCATACTGGGCGTATAGAAAGTATCACAACAAATTATACCTACACGAACCAACCTGTCATCATTACATATAAACAAACGTCACCCAGCACCGCCTCCTCTGGGCGTGTAGAAAATATCATAATAGCCCATGTTCATCATCCTACAAATAAGTGTTAGTATTAATGTGAACCAAACATCCTCATAAATTCTAGGTACAGACATCCACTCAAGCCCATTTAAATTATAAAATACACCCGCAGCGGTGTAGTCACGCATGTCAATGGTTACTATGGCAACCCAAAACAACAATACTCACAAACTGTGCAGAGTGAATAAGTCCAAACATCTGCCTTCCTTTCTTCAAGGAAGAAAGGATGGCACTGAAAGCTCTAAAAGAGGATAATTCCATCATGATATGCCCCGCAGATGAGGGGGGGTGGAGCTGTAGTGATATTGGATACCCTGGACTATAAGACAGAGATATTGAGACAACTTGGGGACAGGAACACATACCTACCCTTACACGCTGGCCTAACCTATCAACTAAAACGTAAGATTGATAACACATTGATGGAGTGGAAAATGGTGGGATTGATCTCTGAACAGGACTTTAAGTTTCTACAACAAGAGTTCCCGGTCACCCCAATCATGTATACCCTACTGAAGATCCACAAAGATGATGTACACCCACCGGGGAGACGTATAGTCTCAGCCAGGGGCTCACTGCTACAGCCCCTGGCCCAATATGTAGATGTCTACCTACAACTATGAGTAAAACAACAGAAGTCCTACATTCATGATTCTACAGACTTTATTGCACAGATCACCTAATTCACAGACATCAGTCCAACAGATATACTTGTCACGCTAGACCTGGCGAGCTTATATACCATAATACCACACAATTCTGGCATAGCGGCTGTGGCTAAAACACTGAGGAGAGCACCATATATCGGCCCGTCTAAAAAAGTCCTCATTACACTACTAAAATTATGCCTTAAGGAGAACTATTTCCGCTTCAATAAAACATTCTATCTACAAACATCTGACATAGCGATGGGGTCCAATGTGGCCCCATCCTTGGCCAATCTATACATGGCTGAATATGAAACGGAAAGTATGAGGATCTTCGAGATGGATTACATTAAATACTACTGTTGATTTATCGATGATTTGTTTCTAATTTGGAGGGGAGGCGAGGCAGAATTAAACACATGGATTCAAAATCTCCTCAATGATATGCAGAGTACTATCAGATTCAGCCACATGGTGAAGGAATTAATTATCTGGATGTTAGGATCTTCAAGGATGGGGATCGACTAGGGACCATCCTGTTCCGTAAAACCACAGACCGCAACTCCATTCTACATGCTAAAAGTTGCCATCAACCAACATTAATAAAGAACATCCTGAAGGCACAGTTCCAGAGGGTCATCCGTAACAACACAGATGAAACAAAGTGTATAACTCAACTGGAGGAGATGACTCCGAGATTTATCGAGAGAGGTTATAAGAAAAGGAATCTATCCGAGATGCGGGAACTAGCTCTTCTATCTCCATTACCAGCGCAAAAAGACGATACCACTCTGCAACAGATGATGTTTGTGACCACATACTCACCGGACAGCTATACTATCACTAAAGCAGTGAAGGAGGAGTGGAAGTTGATTGAGGCGGATCAATAATTACCTTTTATGAAGTGGCGGGCCCCTAGAATTGGCTACAGTTGGGGCCGGAGCCTAAGAGGCACACTAATAAAAACAGATATTGATTCTACTACAAGACAGAGGCTATGGCTCAGCAAAAAGAAAGGTTGCCATAGATGCATCAGTTGTGTCACATGTAGTGGCATGATCACTGGCACACACTTCCAGCACCCAGACAGAAAGAGAAAATACGAGATTAAACACTTTCTTACATGTACCACACAATTTGTGGTCTATCTTCTCAATTGCCCCTGTGGGATGTTTTATACAGGGAAAACGGTGGATAATGCTATAACCCGAATGGCAAACCATCGGTCAAGTATCTGGACCAGGGACAGGCAAGGTGTCCATACATGGACACAAGTGTCCGTGACTAGCCCTTGCAGTGTCTACCACAACCTTAGTATATTTTTTCTTTCTGATTAAATAATAGGAATAAAAAAAAAATATGTAGTGTAAATAAAGTTAGTGGCTTGTCAAGAGACTGCTAGCGATATTGGGTGATAAGTTATGGAATAAATAAAGCCTGAGTGAAACAATGGATGTGTATCTGCATCTGTATAATAATACCCAGCTCTATACAAAGACACAATAGTGACACTGGCACATGCATATAGCCAGACAAGGGCTGGTTAAATGGTCAGTGGTATCTGCATCTGTATAATAACACCCAGCTGTATATAAAGACACAGTAGTGACACTGGCAAATGCGTATAGCCAGACAAGGGCTAGTTATAGGGTCAGTGGTATCTGCATCAGTATAATAACACCCAGCGCTATATAATGACACAGTAGTGACATTGACACATGGGTATACCCAGAGGAGGGCTGGTTATAGAATCAGTGGTATCTGCATCAGTATAATAACACCCAGCACTATATAATGACACAGTAGTGACACTGGTTCATGGGTATAGCCTGAGGGGGGCTGGTTATAGGATCAGTGGTATCTGCATCAGTATAATAACACCAATCACTATACAAAGACACAGTAGTGACACTGGCTCGTGGGTATAGCCAGAGGAGGGCTGGTTATAGGGTCAGTGGTATCTGCATCAGTATAATAACACCAAGCACTATACAAAGGCACAGTAGTGACACTGGCTCGTGGGTATAGCTAGAGGAGGGCTGGTTATAGGGTTAGTGGTATCTGCATCAGTATAATAACATCAAGCACTATACAAATACACAGTAGTGACACTGGTTCATGGGTATAGCCAGAGGAGGGCTGGTTTTAGGATCAGTGGTATCTGCTTCTGTATAATAACACCCAGCACTATATAAATACACAGTAGTGACACTGGCTCATGGGTATAGCCAGAGGAGGGCTGGTTATAGGGTCAGTGGTATCTGCATCAGTATAATAACACCAAGCACTATACAAAGACACAGTAGTGACACTGGCTCATGGGTATAGCCAGAAGATGGCTGGTTATAGGGTCAGTGGTATCTGCATCAGTATAATAACACCAAGCACTATACAAAGACACAGTAGTGACACTGGCTCATGGGTATAGCCAGAGGAGGGCTGGTTATACGGTCAGTGGTATCTGCATCAGTATAATAACACCAAGCACTATACAAAGACACAGTAGTGACACTGGCTCATGGGTATAGCTAGAGGAGGGCTGGTTATAGGGTCAGTAGTATCTGCATCAATATAATAACACTAAGCACTATAAAATAATGTTTTTAATTTCAAATTTACCTTGGTGTCTTTCACTAAGGTCTGAACTTTGGAAAATGTCTGCCACAGCCTTTGTCTGTGCCTATCCCTGATCCGGACAGCCATACAGAAAAGCAAATCCAATTTACCAGTGGCTCGACACTTCATGTAAGCAGGTCACACAGTGAAGGACATTTCATCTAATAGATCACGTCCAAAAAATTGAGAAGGGGGGGAGACAGAGCTAGGATCCTTCTGCAAAAGGAGGCAAGATGGATCTACGAACTGGGCACCCTCAGCTCGAGGGGACTGAATGTACATTCCGGATGGCAGTGCTACTTATGAAGAATTACCAATTGATTATAATGCGATTGCACAAGGTGTGTGCATTGGTAACAGGGCTGTGTACTTTTTAACAATAGCATATGTTCACAGTTTCAAAGTGAACATTTTATAAGTGAGGCATTAATTTTTAAGAATTATAAAAGAATTACACTCAATACTCTCCACACTGCTGGCTACTAACTATCAAACTACCTACTGACATCTGCTAAGGAATGCTGAGTTAACCTACTGTCTCTTTTGCTTTCAGGTACGTGAACTAAGGCCCTGCACTGAAATCTTGCTATTCCCTGCTTTTCTGTCATTTTACAACAAATCCCTCTTTTTGGTACGTGAACTAAGGCCCTGCACTGAAATCTTGCTATTCCCTGCTTTTCTGTCATTTTACAACAAATCCCTCTTTTTGGTACGTGAACTAAGGCCCTGCACTGAAATCTTGCTATTCCCTGCTTTTCTGTCATTTTACAACAAATCCCTCTTTTGGTACGTGAACTAAGGCCCTGCACTGAAATCTTGCTATTCCCTGCTTTTCTGTCATTTTACAACAAATCCCTCTTTTTGGTACGTGAACTAAGGCCCTGCACTGAAATCTTGCTATCCCTTGCTTTTCTGTCATTTTACAACAAATCCCTCTTTTTGGTACGTGAACTAAGGCCCTGCACTGAAATCTTGCTATTCCCTGCTTTTCTGTCATTTTACAACAAATCCCTCTGTGTGTTTGTGTATATATATATATATATATATATATATATATATATATATATTGAGCAATTGAATTTAGTCTGTTAAAATTAAGTCCTGCATTTTTTGTAATGATTTTTCCCAATATCTCAATTCTAATGTCTAGTTAATTGCCATGTGATGCTCACTCCTTATCAATACTTGCTATAACTCTAAAATTTATAGTTTTCTTATGTCACAGTTTTAACCCCCTCCAAATTTTATTGTCTGTTTACTTAACTCATCTCACCCTGACCAGATTCTAACATTCCAATTGGCCTTACCAACTGTCTTTGATTAGCAATTAAGTAAATTTAGTGGACTCAGCTGACTGCCCTACCTGTATATATTTCAGACTAGCTTGGGGAAGTGCATTGCACAGGGGTGTGTGCATTGGTAACAGGGCTGTGTACTTTTTAACAATAGCATATGTTCACATTTTCCAAGTGAACATTTTATAAGTGAGGCATCAATTTTTAAGAATTATACAAGAATTGAACAAGGATTGGCCAAGGGGCAAGACACAAGGCAAGTACTCTTGTATTACTATGTTTTATGTATATAATTGTATCCTTTTGCAAGTGCTGCTGTAACACTGTGTCTTATGTATTTACTTGGTTCCCACTTTCAGAATAATGCTCAATATCTTCATATTCCTTTTTTCTACCTCTTGTCTCTACAACAAACTACATTACTCAGTTACTCCTTCTCCCTCTCCACCTGCACTCTTCATTAGCCCATCTCTCTTATACTCACCTTACTTTTGTACTCATGAACTCTACCTATTCCTAAATACTCTCTCTCCCCCCTGCACTTCAGTTAAACAACAGTCTCATTACTGCAAATCTGCTTCTCATCTCATGTCACTCTCCCTCTTGCTCATACTAGCTGCTGGCGACATCTCCCCTAATCCTGGTCCCTCACAACCTCCTAACCTTTCACATCCTTGTGTGCCTTTCAATAGACTTCATAAACTAAACTCTGGTAACCTTAATCGCATTCCTCTTACATCTAAAAACCCCTCCCCCTTCACTTGTGAACTCTGGAACTCTCGCTCTGTTTGCAACAAGCTGACTTCTATCCATGATCTCTTTATCTCCCACTCTCTTAACCTTCTGGCTCTTACAGAAACCTGGCTCTCTACTTCAGACACAGCATCCACTGCTGCACTGTCACATGGGGGTCTCCATTTCAGCCACACTCCTAGGTCTGGCAATAGACAAGGAGGTGGTGTCGGTATTTTACTTTTCTCTCGTTGCACCTTCCAACAAATACAGCTTTTCTCTTCACTCACATTTTCTTCATTTGAAGCATACATGATTCAGCTATTCTCTCCCCTCTCTATACGTGTTGCAGTCATATACCGCCCCCCTGGCTCCCCAACTCAATTTTTAGATCACTTTGCTGCCTGGCTTCCTTATTTCCTTTCCTCAGACACCCCTGCCCTCATTCTTGGCGACTTCAACATCCACCTTAACAATCCCACTGCCTCATCTGCTAAACAACTTCTGCAACTCACTTCCTCTTTCGGTCTGTCACAATGGACTGATTCTCCCACTCACAAAGATGGTCACTCCCTTGACCTGATCTTTAGCTATCGATGCACTCTCTCAAACTTCTCAAACTCCCCTTTTCCTCTTTCTGACCACCATCTCCTTACCTGCAACATATCATCCCTTCCTACAACTCTCCAACCTTCTACTCCTCACACCAAACTTCACAGAAGCATTAGGTCTTTAGATCAGCAACAACTTGCTAATTCCCTTCAACCGCTCCTCTCATCCTTCTCCTCCTTTTCCTGCCCTGAACAATCTATCCGCCACTATAATTCCACCCTTATATCCGTCCTTGACAATCTCGCCCCTCATACCACTTCTAGGAAATCACACACTCATCCCCAGCCCTGGCATACTCCTCTGACACGGTACCTACGCAGATGTTCCCATACTGCTGAACGGCATTGGAGAAAATCACGGAGTTCAGCTGATTTTCTTCATTACAAATTCATCTTGAACTCCTACTACTCTGCCCTTAATCTCCACAAGCAACACTACTTTTCTACTCTTATCTCTAATCTTTCTTCAAACCCAAAACGTCTGTTCTCCACTTTCAATACTCTCCTCCGCCCTCCTCCACTTCCTAATACAACTTCTCTGTCAGCTCAAGACTTTGCCAGTCACTTCATTAACAAAATTGATTCCATCAGTCATGAAATCAGCTCTCAACACAATTCCATTCTCTCCCCCCTCAAATACTCTCACTCAACCACAACCCTCATAACCTGAAACTTAGTTCATTCTCCCCTGTTACTGAGGACGAAGTTTCAGCACTTATTCTGCGCTCTCACTCACTACCTGTCCCCTTGACCCTATCCCCTCACAGCTGCTCCCCTCTCTCTCTCTGCTACCCTTACCCCTATACTAACACACATTTTCAACCTCTCCCTCAGCACTGGTACATTTCCCTCATCAATGAAACATGCACTGGTCACACCTATCCTCAAAAAACCTTCCCTTGATCCTACCTCCCCATCCAACTACCGCCCAATTTCCCTCCTCCCTCTTGCTTCAAAGCTTCTCGAAAAACTAGTATATGCATGCCTATCCCATTTCCTTATGTTAAACTACCTTCTTGACCCGCTGCAATCTGGATTTCGTCCCTATCACTCCACAGAGACAACTATTGTTAAGGTCACCAACGACCTACTTACAGCTAAATCAAAAGGCCACTTCTCTCTGCTTATCCTCCTTGATCTGTCCGCAGCCTTTGACACTGTCGACCACCCTCTTTTGCTCCAAACCCTCCAATCCTTCGGCATCTGTGACACAGCCCTTTCGTGGCTCTCTTCCTACCTGTCAAACCGTACCTTCAGTGTAGCCTTCTCTGGGGCCTCCTCTGCCCCGTCACCACTTTCTGTCGGAGTACCGCAAGGCTCTGTCCTCGGTCCCCTTCTCTTCTCAATCTATACGTCACCACTAGGTTCCCTAATTAAGTCCCACGGTTTCCAATATCATTTGTATGCCGATGACACCCAAATCTACTTCTCTGCACCAGAACTATCTCCTTCCTTGCTAACCCATGTCACTAACTGTCTTTCTCACATCTCTTCCTGGATGTCCTCTCACTACCTCAAGTTAAATCTCTCCAAAACTGAGCTCCTCATTTTCCCCCCTTCTTCCAAAATCTCCACCCCCAATATCTCTATAACTGTCGACAACTCCATCATTACCCCTACCCCGCATGCCCGATGTCTCGGGGTCACATTTGACTCAGATCTTTCCTTCACTCCTCACATTCAGTCCTTGGCTACAGCCTGCCGCTTCCACCTTAAAGACATCTCTAAAATTAGACGCTTCCTTACACAAGACACAACTAAGATTTTAATCCACTCTCTCATTCTTTCCCGCCTTGATTACTGCAACTCTGTCCTCTCTGGTCTCCCCACCTGCCGCCTAGCTCCTTTACAATCCATAATGAATGCCTCTGCCAGACTCATCTTCCTTACACATCGCTCTTCATCTGCTGCGTCTCTCTGCCAATCCCTTCACTGGCTTCCTCTTGCCTCTAGGATCAAACACAAAACTCTCACTCTTACATACAAAGCCCTCAACTGCACTGCTCCCCCCTACATCTCAGACCTTGTCTCCAGATACTCTCCCTCCCATCCCCTTCGCTCTGCTCATGACCTCCTACTCTCCTCCTCTCTTGTCACCTCATCACACTCCCATTTACAGGACTTCTCCAGACTTGCTCCCATCTTGTGGAACTCTCTGCCTCGCTCCACAAGACTCTCTTCTAGTTTTAAAAGCTTCAAGTGCTCCCTAAAGACTCTACTGTTCAGGGACGCATACAACCTACGCTAACCTTTCCTAATACCAGTTCCTCTCCTCCACTGCAATCCCCTGAACCCTCTTTGCATGTAAGCCTAAAAGTAAAGCTGTTTGTAGATCACCTTCTTAAGAGCTGACTACAACAGTGCAACTCTTGGCAGGGCCCTCTACCCTATAATTGTTTTGTTGTACTCCCCTTTTGTTTAAAGCGCTGCGGAATCTGTTGGCGCTCTACAAATAACCGATAATAAATAATAAATAAATAAATAAATAATGCGAGTCAGCAATCTATAATGAGAGTTTGTGTTCATGTAGGTCTTTTGATATGGGCGGCCATATCATATATGGTGTCATGAGTCCATGACCTTTTTCATATAAGTGAGATTGGCATGTAGGGGATGTCTCCTATAATTGGGGTTCCAATAATGAGAATGGGGCAAAAGTGGGCCTATTCCACTGTAATAACAGAACATTGACCAATATTGGACAGGTATATATGTTTTTGTTCTTAATGTTTTTAATTTTTAAACTTCACTGTATACACATTTAAGTGCCTCAGCTTGGTTGATCACCTATGATGCTATTACAATATATAAGGCAGTCGTATAGGCTTTGTTATTTTGTTTTATAGTGATAGTGTAGACCTGGAAGAGACATTGCAGTGGCCATAGTTTGGCCGCTGGATTTTAGTCTTATGGTGCTCATTCTATAACACACAGTTTAGTATATCTTTACTGTTAATTTGATTAAGGGTTAGATGTTACTCACATTCACTTATTTTGAATACACACTATTGGTTGTAGATAAAAGAATTTATATAGGGTGTATACCTCTAAATTAAAGCTCACAGTTGTGGATATGCCCCTGTTGGGGGCTTATCAAGTATTGGGCAGGAGGTCCAGCTTTGTGCCTTCTTATGAAGGGGGCTTATTAACTATTGGGTAGGAGGTCCAGTTTTGTGCCTTCTTATGTAGGGGCAATATTTATGCCTGGTATATTGGTTTGTGTGTTGGGGGGTGAATTAGATTGATGTATGATATAGGCACTTTAGACATAGCATAGCAGGACATGCTATAAGCGTATTACACTGTTCAGGGGTGCTGTCAGTGAACTAACCGGTAGTGTGAACACGCCCTAGGGGGATGGATTTGGAGATTAAAATGTAGCCAATATTCATAAAGGCTCTGGGTGAGTGTCATGATGGGTATTAATTCCCATGATGTGCCAGTATACTAGGTTAACTACAGGAGGTTCCTGTGATGAATATTTGTACTTCTGGTGATCATTGTTAGGCGGAACTATACAGCTGCAGTTGGTCCTTACAGCTTGATCTTGGATTATAAATATGAAGGCGGATGTTTTGACTTACACACTATGCACAGTTTGTGAGTATTGTTTTTTGGGTTGCCATGGTAACCATTGACATGTGTGAATACACTGCTGCGGGTGTATTTTATAATTTAAATGGGCTTGAGTGGATGTCTGTACTTAGAATTTATGAGGATGTTTGGTTCACATTAATACTAACACTTATTTGTAGGATGATGAACATGGGCTATTATGATATTTTCTACACGCCCAGAGCAGGCGGTGCTGGGTGACCAACTGTACGTTTGCTACATAAGGCTCTCTGAGCTTTGCAAGCAGCGAATACGGCTGCTATATGATAATGAGGATGTTTACCTCCTGATAATACTAAAAGAGGGGCTAATGTTTATATATAATGATGACAGGTTTGTTTATATGTAATGATGACAGGTCGGTTCGTGTAGGCACAATTTGTTGTGATACTTTCTATACGCCCAGTATGGGAGGTACTATGGAGGGAGAGATGAACACAAGCGACACCCCCCCCTGTTGTACGGTTGTAATCTAATGCTCTTTTGGGTCTATTGGCAGTTTATTTGGCTGCCAAATGTTATAACTGTGAGCACACATTTCTATAGGAGTAACAGGATGGGTATTAGAATAGAATGTGAATGATATGTTTACGTGATCTTATGTCGGAATATGGAGGGGTGTGACAAGGTTGTCAGCTCCCTAATGGTTGCTCACTAAGGCCTAGATTTAGAGTTTTGTCGCTAAGGACCCGCGTAGCTAACACCAGCTTTTTTCTGGCCGCACCATAAAAATAACTCTGGTGTTGAGAGTCCACATAAAGGCTGCGTTAGGCTCCAAAAAAGGAGCATAGAGCATATTTAACTCAGTTTCAACTCTCGATACCAGAGTTGCTTACGCAAGCGGCCAGCCTAAAAAACGTGCTCGTGCACGATTCCCCCATAGAAAACAATGGGGCTGTTTGAGCTGAAAAAAAACCTAACACCTGCAAAAAAGCCGCGTTCAGCTCCTAACGCAGCCCCATTGTTTGCTATGCGGAAACACTTCCTACGTCTGCACCTAACACTCTAACTTGTACCCCGAGTCTAAACACCCCTAACCTTACACTTATTAACCCCTATTCTGCCGCCCCCGCTATCGCTGACCCCTGCATATTATTATTAACCCCTAATCTGCCGCTCCGTAAACCGCCGCTACTTACATTATCCTTATGTACCCCTAATCTGCTGCCCTAACATCGCCGACCCCTATCTTATATTTATTAACCCCTAATCTGCCCCCCACAATGTCGCCTCCACCTGCCTACACTTATTAACCCCTAATCTGCCGAGCGGACCTGAGCGCTACTATAATAAAGTTATTACCCCCTAATCCGCCTCACTAACCCTATAATAAATAGTATTAACCCCTAATCTGCCCTCCCTAACATCGCCGACACCTAACTTCAATTATTAACCCCTAATCTGCCGACCGGAGCTCACCGCTATTCTAATAAATGTATTAACCCCTAAAGCTAAGTCTAACCCTAACACTAACACCCCCCTAAATTAAATATAATTTTAATCTAACGAAATTAATTAACTCTTATTACATAAATTATTCCTATTTAAAGCTAAATACTTACCTGTAAAATAAACCCTAATATAGCTACAATATAAATTATAATTACATTGTAGCTATTTTAGGATTAATATTTATTTTACAGGCAACTTTGTAATTATTTTAACCAGGTACAATAGCTATTAAATAGTTAAGAACTATTTAATAGTTACCTAGTTAAAATAATTACAAAATTACCTGTCAAATAAATCCTAACCTAAGTTACAATTAAACCTAACACTATACTATCATTAAATTAATTAAATAAAATACCTACAATTACCTACAATTAAACCTAACACTACACTATCAATACATTAATTAAATACAATATCTCCAAATAACTACACTGAAATAAACTAACTAAAGTACAAAAAATAAAAAAGAACTAAGTTACAAAAAATAAAAAAATATCTACAAACATAAGAAAAATATTACAACAATTTTAAACTAATTACACCTACTCTAAGCCCCCTAATAAAACAACAAAGCCCCCCAAAATAAAAAATGTCCTACCCTATTCTAAATTACTAAAGTTAAAAGCTCTTTTACCTTACCAGCCCTGAACAGGGCCCTTTGCGGGGCATGCCCCAAGAAGTTCAGCTCTTTTGCCTGTAAAAAAAACATACAATAACCCCCCCAACATTACAACCCACCACCCACATACCCCTAATCTAACCCAAACCCCCCCTTAAATAAACCTAACACTAAGCCCCTGAAGATCTTCCTACCTTATCTTCACCATACCAGGTTCACCGATCCGTCCTGAAGAGCTCCTCCGATGTCCTGATCCAAGCCCAAGCGGGGGGCTGAAGATGTCCATGATCCGGTAGAAGTCTTCATCCAAGCGGGGCAGAAGAGGTCTTCCATCCGATTGAAGTCTTCATCCAAGCGGGGCAGAAGAGATCTTCCATCCGATTGAAGTCTTCATCCAGGCGGCATCTTCTATCGACATCCATCTGGAGCGGAGCGGCAGCATCCTGAAGACCTCCGACGCGGAACATCCATCCTGGCCGACGACTGAACGACGAATGACAGTTCCTTTAAATGACGTCATCCAAGATGGGGTCCCTCGAATTCCAATTGGCTGATAGGATTCTAATTATTTTAACCAGGTACAATAGCTATTAAATAGTTAAGAACTATTTAATAGTTACCTAGTTAAAATAATTACAAAATTACCTGTCAAATAAATCCTAACCTAAGTTACAATTAAACCTAACACTATACTATCATTAAATTAATTAAATAAAATACCTACAATTACCTACAATTAAACCTAACACTACACTATCAATACATTAATTAAATACAATATCTCCAAATAACTACACTGAAATAAACTAACTAAAGTACAAAAAATAAAAAAGAACTAAGTTACAAAAAATAAAAAAATATCTACAAACATAAGAAAAATATTACAACAATTTTAAACTAATTACACCTACTCTAAGCCCCCTAATAAAACAACAAAGCCCCCCAAAATAAAAAATGTCCTACCCTATTCTAAATTACTAAAGTTAAAAGCTCTTTTACCTTACCAGCCCTGAACAGGGCCCTTTGCGGGGCATGCCCCAAGAAGTTCAGCTCTTTTGCCTGTAAAAAAAACATACAATAACCCCCCCAACATTACAACCCACCACCCACATACCCCTAATCTAACCCAAACCCCCCCTTAAATAAACCTAACACTAAGCCCCTGAAGATCTTCCTACCTTATCTTCACCATACCAGGTTCACCGATCCGTCCTGAAGAGCTCCTCCGATGTCCTGATCCAAGCCCAAGCGGGGGGCTGAAGATGTCCATGATCCGGTAGAAGTCTTCATCCAAGCGGGGCAGAAGAGGTCTTCCATCCGATTGAAGTCTTCATCCAAGCGGGGCAGAAGAGATCTTCCATCCGATTGAAGTCTTCATCCAGGCGGCATCTTCTATCGACATCCATCTGGAGCGGAGCGGCAGCATCCTGAAGACCTCCGACGCGGAACATCCATCCTGGCCGACGACTGAACGACGAATGACAGTTCCTTTAAATGACGTCATCCAAGATGGGGTCCCTCGAATTCCAATTGGCTGATAGGATTCTATCAGCCAATCGGAATTAAGGTAGGAATATTCTGATTGGCTGATGGAATCAGCCAATCAGAATCAAGTTCAATCCGATTGGCTGATCCAATCAGCCAATCAGATTGAGCTTGCATTCTATTGGCTGTTCCGATCAGCCAATAGAATGCGAGCTAAATCTGATTGGCTGATTCCATTAGCCAATCAGAATATTCCTACCTTAATTCCGAGTGGCTGATAGAATCCTATCAGCCAATCGGAATTCGAGGGACGCCATCTTGGATGACGTCATTTAAAGGAACCATCATTCATCGTTCAGTCGTCTGCCAGGATGGATGTTCCGCGTCGGAGGTCTTCAGGATGCTGCCGCTCCGTTCCAGATCGATGTCGATAGAAGATGCCGCCTGGATGAAGACTTCAATCGGATGGAAGACCTCTTCTGCCCCGCTTGGATGAAGACTTCAATCGGATGGAAGACCTCTTCTGCCCCGCTTGGATGAAGACTTCTACCGGATCATGGACATCTTCAGCCCCCCGCTTGGGCTTGGATCAGGACATTGGAGAAGCTCTTCAGGACCGATCGGTGAACCTGGTATGATGAAGACAAGGTAGGAAGATCTTCAGGGGCTTAGTGTTAGGTTTATTTAAGGGGGGTTTGGGTTAGATTAGGGGTATGTGGGTGGTGGGTTGTAATGTTGGGGGGGGGGTATTGTATGTTTTTTTTACAGGCAAAAGAGCTGAACTTGTTGGGGCATGCCCCGCAAAGGGCCCTGTTCAGGGCTGGTAAGGTAAAAGAGCTTTTAACTTTAGTAATTTAGAATAGGGTAGGGCATTTTTTATTTTGGGGGGCTTTGTTGTTTTATTAGGGGGCTTAGAGTAGGTGTAATTAGTTTAAAATTGTTGTAATATTTTTCTTATGATTGTAGATATTTTTTTATTTTTTGTACTTTAGTTAGTTTATTTAATTGTATTTATTTGTAGATATTGTATTTAATTAATTTATTGATAGTGTAGTGTTAGGTTTAAATGTAGGTAATTGTAGGTATTTTATTTAATTAATTTAATGATAGTATAGTGTTAGGTTTAATTGTAACTTAGGTTAGGATTTATTTGACAGGTAATTTTGTAATTATTTTAACTAGGTAACTATTAAATAGTTCTTAACTATTTAATAGCTATTGTACATGGTTAAAATAATTACAAAGTTGCCTGTAAAATAAATATTAATCCTAAAATAGCTACAATGTAATTATAATTTATATTGTAGCTATATTAGGATTTATTTTACAGGTAAGTATTTAGCTTTAAATAGGAATAATTTATTTAATAAGAGTTAATTAATTTCGTTAGATGTAAATTATATTTAACTTAGGGGGGTGTTAGTGTTAGGGTTAGACTTAGCTTTAGGGGTTAATACATTTATTAGAGTAGCGGCGAGGTCCGGTCAGCAGATTAGGGGTTAATAATTGAAGTTGGCTGTCGGCGATGTTAGGGAGGGCAGATTAGGGGTTAATACTATTTATTATAGGGTTAGTGAGGCGGATTAGGGGTTAATAACTTTATTATAGTAGCGCTCAGGTCCGCTCGGCAGATTAGGGGTTAATAAGTGTAGACAGGTGGAGGCGACGTTGTGGGGGGCAGATTAGGGGTTAATAAATATAATATAGGGGTCGGCGGTGTTAGGGGCAGCAGATTTGGGGTACATAAGGATAACGTAGGTGGCGGGGCTTTGCGGTCGGCAGATTAGGGGTTAATAAGTGTAGGTAGCTTGTGGCGACGTTGTGGGGGGCAGGTTAGGGGTTACTAAATATAATATAGGGGTCGGCGGTGTTAGGGGCAGCAGATTAGGGGTACATAAGGATAACGTAGTTGGCGGTCGGCAGATTAGGGGTTAAAAAAATTTAATCGAGTGGCGGCAATGTGGGGGGACCTCGGTTTAGGGGTACATAGGTAGTTTATGGGTGTTAGTGTACTTTAGAGTACAGTAGTTAAGAGCTTTATGAACCGGCGTTAGCCCAGAAAGCTCTTTACTACTTACTTTTTTCCTGCGGCTGGAGTTTTGTCGTTAGAGTTCTAACGCTCACTTCAGCCACGACTCTAAATACCGGAGTTAGAAAAATCCCATTGAAAAGATAGGATACGCAATTTACGTAAGGGGATCTGCGGTATGGAAAAGTCGCGGCTGAAAAGTGAGCGTTAGACCCTTTTTTGACTGACTCCAAATACCGGAGTTAGCCTAAAACCAGCGTTAGGAGCCTCTAACGCTGGTTTTCACGGCTAACGCCAAACTCCAAATCTAGGCCTAAGTTTGTTTACACTTCCCTTAACTCTTTTAATTAAACTGCTGAGATGGGATCAAGGCTGATCAACGCTGATGGCTATCTTGATTATATTATTTTTTCACTATACATCTGTTCACATTGCAAATTTCACAATTTTTGATGATTTTGTTAACACTTAACCATGTCTATAA
Source organism: Bombina bombina (assembly GCF_027579735.1). Taxonomy (NCBI): domain Eukaryota; kingdom Metazoa; phylum Chordata; class Amphibia; order Anura; family Bombinatoridae; genus Bombina; species Bombina bombina. Next base: position 265,607,374 of record NC_069505.1, on the reverse strand, counting down.
CTCAAGCAGATAATGTAACTAATTGAATATACAGTATATATATATATATATATATATATATATATAATTCTCTTGGGCTGTATATAGACCTAAAGCTGTCACATCTCACAGCAGGAACAGCAGCTATTGAGCACACAACACTCACTGTGTGTATATGTTTATGTATGTTCAGTTGTTGCTTTCTTATCTTAAGAGTTCAGCACTGAATTACTATCATTACTTTTACATGGTAAATAGAGATATTATGCAGTGGGTAATGTTAAAGGTGGTGTAAAAGTTAAATATTTTAATTATTATACAGTCAAGCCTAGACTATGTGTGGAGCACAAAAAAGCAATCAGTATTGAGTGCTAATACCACTTGTGTAAAATGTATACCATTTACAGATTCTTTGCCCCATCACACTATGCCCCTTACATGGCTTAATAGCATCTCAGGCCAGATGTGTGCCAGGTGGAGAGATAAAAAAGAAAATCTCCTTGTGATATTTCTACCCTACCACAGAAGATGTGTTGCACACAAGCAAGTTACTATACGTGTATAGGGATTGCCTGTGCTCAAATGTCTTGGGAATGTACTTAATGTTCCAGCTTCAGTTGATCAACCCATATACTAGTTGTAATATTCAGTAGAAGGAAGGACATTTTTATGCAACCCTCAATGTCTCTTTTTCCAGTGTTAAAACTATAAATGTACATTTATTTTTGCACAGTCAGTAGAAGATGCAACCAAAGTAAGCTTGCAAACATATTTATTTGAAGCTAAAAAAAATCAAAAAGGCTGTTTGGGAATCATGGTATCATACATTTTGGAAATGCTTGAGTTTACTCAATATTATAGTAACATAAACTTCATCCTAATAAATGTGCTTCTACCAGTTAAAAATAGCAAAATTGTACCGTACATTTCCTTGTATATTTAGCTCAATCTTTCCTTTCTAAGCCCTTTTCACAAGCTACCCACAAGAAAGTTCAGCCGTGATAATGAGACCCAAACTGATGTGGCTGTGGAATTGTGGTTACAAAAAGACCGTAATGCTTTAAGGAGAGTGTAATTATAAATCAAAATTAATGCTATATTTAGAGAATGTTTTTCATCGTTTAAATGTAGGTCATGGATAAATCAAATCAAAGGTAATCTGCTTGCTGTCCTATTTAGGGTTGCCTTGCTAAAAACCAGAGGAAGGTTTAAATGAATATTTGCATGCTTGAAAATGTTTATGGATTGAATACATATTTTAAACATTTTTCTGTGCTACAGAGATATGGTATAATAAACAAAGCGGCAATGGTACTATGTGTAAAATCACCAGATAGCCCTATAGCTCAGATCCCAAGACTTTTATTACCAGCCATTCATAAGAAGAAATGCCATGAGTGATATATACTGTATGGATTTATAGAAGACATTTTGATATAACATTGTGTATCGAAAACAGTGACATAGGCTTTTCAGTAGAAAACCTTGGCTTTCTGAATATGGGGTACAGCAATGAAACTGAAGCTAAAATAGCCAGCTAGGGTCATCTTGCCAAGACAACATCTGTAATGTAACATGACATCAACGTATCCACATAATCTAAACATCTGTTGGTATATAGCATGTTGTATATGTTATGATCTCATGTACACAAATCCAGGATGGAATTGAGGATAAACAAGGTGTTTGCAATCTATCTCAGTTATGGAATTAAGATTTTGATATAACCATGCTGGGATTCTGGAACCAGTAAAAATGCAGAAATTCAGTTAATTTAATAAATAACTTTATTTAACAAGGCCAGTGCATGTATATGTGCAATATTGTAGCATCGCTCTCAAAACCCTTCGCGTTTTGCTTGGATAAATCAAACATTCTATGGAACAAGCTGGTGTCTATATTACAGAATTTTAAAACATGTGCTAGCCAGTTCCGTAGTTAAACAATTGCAAGCCCACAGTTAAACACAAATGAACAAACAGTTAACCATCTGTGATACAAAATATTTATCCCACTAACCCAAGCGAATAATTTTCCTGACAAAATCTTCTAGCATTAAAACGTGACAAATGCAACACAGATTGCTGTAGAAATACCTTTATCATATATATCATTTTAAAGCAGTAACTATTGTATAAGACCAAAAAATAAGGCAAATAAGGTAATAAAAAAAATAAAATAAGCATGAGTTAAATTAGCTGTTATCAGTGTTACCTGTGAAGACAGGGTTAATAAATTATTTTGGGCTGGAGTACAAATTGCGCTAACAGTTGCGAGTGAGTGAAAAGGGGTTTTATTGCACATGTCGGAAGTAGCATGGTATTACAAGTTGAAAGTAAATGTTTTTGCTCGAGTGCAGTTGAATTTAACGCTCGTCGGGATAGAGCAACCTCAGGGTTCTGGTTAACTGTTACGAGAGACTAAAAAGTTGCACAAAACACATCAAAAATACAGTTACATTCATAATAAATATTAATAAAAAAAAAGTTATAAGGGCTCAAAGATATGAGGTCTCAGGTGTTATAAAAAAAAAAGGCAGGCAAAGGGCTTTAACATAGAGATATATACATATACATGTTTGAATATGTATTTGTATGTATGTATTCAGATAGGGCAGGCAATTTTAAACAAGTTTAGAATTTACTTTTAATATCAAGTTTGCTTTGATCTCTTGGTATTCTTTTTTGAAAGATAAACCAAGGTAGGCACATATGCTAATTTTTAAGCCCTTGAAGGACGCCTCTCATCTCAGTGCATTTTACAGTTTTTTACAGCTAGACAGCGCTAGTTCATGTGTGCAATATATCTAAAATTGTGCTCACTCCTATGGAGTTACCCAGGAGTCTGCAATGATTGGCTAAAATGCAAGTCTGTCAAAATAGCTGCGGAATCTGTTGGCGCTCTACAAATAACCGATAATAATAATAATAATAATAATAACTAAAATAAGGGAGCAGTCTGCAGAGGAATTAAAGGATTTAACTATCTTTGCAAACTATCAAAATTCTGGAGTACACTGTCCCTTTAAATACATAAATAAATATATATACAGTATATATATATATATATATATATATATAGATAGATAGATAGATAGATAGATATGATTTTATATAGGTATAGGTTTATACAGATATATATATATATATATATATATATATATATAGCAGCCAAAATGAAGTGCACTCTCAGGTCTTTCACAGCAAAAGTTACTTTATTGATGTAACGTTTTCGGAGGACTTGCCTCCTTCATCAGCATAGTGAATTAAACACAAAGCACAAAATAAATAGTGTCATACTTACAATTAACATTCAAAACCATTCCCCTTTCCCTTGGCGCCAAACTGCCGATATTGGAACGCATACTGCGTTCCACCGGCGATAAGAACCGGAAGTGGTGTGCAACATTACTTCCGGAAAACAAATATTGCTAATAATATTGACGATATTAATACAATGAATTGTGTGAAGTGGATCAAAAATTTCAAAGCGTGTCCACAGGGTGTTACATAATAACAACATGTGTGAGTGCAGATACTATTAATCTGAAAAATCAGAGCCTGTGCCGCAAATAAGTGTTATTCCACAACTGGTTGCGCGTTACCATGGCAACCTATATTTACAAATCGTGCCCCACTCGCAGACTGAAAAGACTTATTTAAAAGCTGTTTGTAATAAATTTGTGTAGTAACCTATGAACTTTGAACAGTGCAAAATTTAATCATACACATGTGTGTTTAAGAAAATAAAAAAATAAGAAAATACATTGCTTACTTTAGTAGCGTGTAGTTTTAGATTTAAGCTGAAAATTTAAAGTTATACACTGCTGCATTAAAATGTCATCCCTACTTCTTTTGGGTGAGGAATACCTTTAAAGATTGCTAGATTACACCTAAATAATGCAGACATATTCCTCAGGATTGCAATGTATACACACTTTCCAGGGTGTTAATGTATGTTGGGTATTTTAAGAGTAGGAGATCCCTAATCACATAATTATAAATTATATGTAAGAACCCTAAACTTTGTAAACTCCTAGTTATATCAATAGGCAACCCAGTTATAGAGTCCCCCCAGTTATACTTGACTAGCTAGCTGTAACTAGGTCATTCATTCCATGAACCTTAGTTTGCTAAAAACAATGTTACCACACATTCCACACTTAACCCCTTATTGAATATTGCTACTTCAATAAGGATCACAAAAAAAGGAAATAAAAATTAAAATAAACATAAATTATGGTTCCTGCATTCAATGCAAAAGTCCCTCTGGGTGATGGTCTGGCTCTATAATTCCCAGAATGTATCATGTCCTTCTTGTCACAAACTCGACTGTGTTTTTATATTACTCCCATATTTCTTCAGGGTATTATTTCACATATTTTTCCCATATTGTATCACTCTACTGCCTCTTGTAACTGTTCTAGGAACATCATCGTATCTTTACTTCTTTACTTGATCTTTACATCTTTGCTGGATTTGATACACTCCATATGGTTTTATAAGGCATTCGTTGTATGCTACATGGATGTTGAACCAATTCCGTGAGCCTTGTAATGATGGAATGGCTATGTGTGTTAAGCAGTGCATGGTAACTCCAAGGCACCACTACCTGACTTCCACTCAGGAACTGGAAGTGCCAAAGTCCCCCATACCTGGTGCTGTGAGTGTATCTGAGCAAGTCCACCCCCCATAACGGGATCAGTCGAGCCCAGAACTCACAGAGTCATAGTAGTCTAGGTACCGTACCCTTAGAATGTATCACACCTTAGTGCCACATTACAATAAGGCTTTGAAATCGGGAGTTGTGTTAAGTCCACCCGGGTGTACCGTGCCCAATCGGTACATCCACTGTGCTTCCCGCTGTAGAAGTATCTTGCCCCTGTCCCCACCCCTGTCCAAAGGGGGGACATGATCGATGAGTGTGTATCGTATTGATGCCACCGGATGTTTATGTTGTGCACAATGCCTGGCCACAGGTTGGTCTGAATCTCCAGACTTCAAAGCTGCCCGGATAGCATGACGATGATTTGCCATTCTTTCTCTGAGGGTGCCCGTCGTCTTGCCGACATAAAAGCGAGAACAAGGTCACACCAACAGATATACGACAAATGTTGTTGTACAGGTGATAGAGTGACGAATATTGAATTGTCGATTGGTGTGTGGGTGATGGAATATCTTCGTGTTCATAAGACCATTACAGGTGGTGCACCCCAGACATCTGTGCGATCCCTTGATGTTAGTATATGTCATGGATCTGTAGCTTTCCCTTGGGTCCGTTTTGACCAGTAGGTCCCGCAGGTTTGTGCCCCTCCTGTATCCCACCATAGGTGTAAGGTGGTTACTAAAGCGTAGCTTTGGGTCAGATGCCATAATCGGCCAATGTGTTCTTAGAATCGATCCCACTTTTCTAGTACTGGGAGAAAATGTGGTAGCCATTATGAGTTTTTCATCTGTGGTTTGTCTCTGTTTCTTTGTTAACAGTTGTGTTTGTGTATACTGTGATACTTCTTCCATCATCTGTTTGATGTCTTGTGATTTATACCCTCTCTCAGCAAATTTTGCACCCATTTCCAACAACTGGGAGGCTCCCTTCATAGGATCAGAGTTGTTCCTCACTGTCCTGATTAATTGTGATTTTAATATACCCTTCAGGAGTGCTGGGGGATGACAACTATCTGATCTCAACAGGGAATTCCTGTCTGTAGGTTTACTAAATAGTGTGCACCCCAGTCCCTGTTCCGTTTTATACACCTTAAGGCACAAGGGAGGAGCCATTGTCCTCCTGGACTATGACTACTATAGAGAGGACATTACAACTCAACTTTCTGACATAACAACATATAACACCCTGGGGTCTGATCCAACTGGCGTTTTCAAAAAACAACTGGATGATCTGTTATGTATGGGATATGAACAGGGCTTTATCTCTGAACACATACTGAAATTTTGTACCACTGCCCATCCCAAGATACCCATACTATACACAATCCCGAAAGTGCATAAAAATGCAGAGAGACCTCCAGGACGCCCCATAGTGTCCGCTGTGAATTCCCTATGCCAACCGGTGTCGCAGTTTATTGATCTGCTGTTACAGCCGATTGTTAAGGGAACACGGTCCTTTTTGCTAGACACTAGCGAATTTATTAGATTGTTGGTGTCTGTTCACGTCCAGCCGGGAGATATTTTGGTCACCATGGACATGAACAGCCTCTACACAATCATTCCTCATATAGAAGGACAGGAGGCAGTGAAAGCACATCTAGTGAATAACCCCCTATATGAGGGACCGCCTATTGAATTCTTACTGGCATTGATCAATTTCTGTCTTAGTAAGAATTATTTCAGATTCGAGGACAAATTTTTTCTGCAAATAGCAGGTACAGCCATGGGGTCATCCATGGCCCCCTCATATGCGAACCTATTTATGTCCCACTTTGAGAATCTGTACCTATGGGGTAAATGTGACTCTTCTATCATTTTCTACCGTAGGTTCATAGATGATATTTTTTTGATCTGGAGAGGGGGCATGGATGAACTCCATGGCTGGTTTGATCTGTTTAACAACACACCAACCACGGTTCGGTTTAAAATGTGTACTGATTTACACTCCATTAATTTTCTTGATCTTAAGGTGTATAAAACGGCACAGGGACTGGGGTGCACACTATTTAGTAAACCTACAGACAGGAATTCCCTGTTGAGATCAGATAGTTGTCATCCCCCAGCACTCCTGAAGGGTATATTAAAATCACAATTAATCAGGACAGTGAGGAACAACTCTGATCCTATGAAGGGAGCCTCCCAGTTGTTGGAAATGGGTGCAAAATTTGCTGAGAGAGGGTATAAATCACAAGACATCAAACAGATGATGGAAGAAGTATCACAGTATACACAAACACAACTGTTAACAAAGAAACAGAGACAAACCACAGATGAAAAACTCATAATGGCTACCACATTTTCTCCCAGTACTAGAAAAGTGGGATCGATTCTAAGAACACATTGGCCGATTATGGCTTCTGACCCAAAGCTACGCTTTAGTAACCACCTTACACCTATGGTGGGATACAGGAGGGGCACAAACCTGCGGGACCTACTGGTCAAAACGGACCCACGGGCAAGCTACAGATCCATGACATATACTAACATCAAGGGATCGCACAGATGTCTGGGGTGCACCACCTGTAATGGTCTTATGAACACGAAGATATTCCATCACCCACACACCAATCGACAATTCAATATTCGTCACTCTATCACCTGTACAACAACATTTGTCGTATATCTGTTGGTGTGTCCTTGTTCTCGCTTTTATGTCGGCAAGACGACGGGCACCCTCAGAGAAAGAATGGCAAATCATCGTCATGCTATCCGGGCAGCTTTGAAGTCTGGAGATTCAGACCAACCTGTGGCCAGGCATTGTGCACAACATAAACATCCGGTGGCATCAATACGATACACACTCATCGATCATGTCCCCCCTTTGGACAGGGGTGGGGACAGGGGCAAGATACTTCTACAGCGGGAAGCACAGTGGATGTACCGATTGGGCACGGTACACCCGGGTGGACTTAACACAACTCCCGATTTCAAAGCCTTATTGTAATGTGGCACTAAGGTGTGATACATTCTAAGGGTACGGTACCTAGACTACTATGACTCTGTGAGTTCTGGGCTCGACTGATCCCGTTATGGGGGGTGGACTTGCTCAGATACACTCACAGCACCAGGTATGGGGGACTTTGGCACTTCCAGTTCCTGAGTGGAAGTCAGGTAGTGGTGCCTTGGAGTTACCATGCACTGCTTAACACACATAGCCATTCCATCATTACAAGGCTCACGGAATTGGTTCAACATCCATGTAGCATACAACGAATGCCTTATAAAACCATATGGAGTGTATCAAATCCAGCAAAGATGTAAAGATCAAGTAAAGAAGTAAAGATACGATGATGTTCCTAGAACAGTTACAAGAGGCAGTAGAGTGATACAATATGGGAAAAATATGTGAAATAATACCCTGAAGAAATATGGGAGTAATATAAAAACACAGTCGAGTTTGTGACAAGAAGGACATGATACATCCTGGGAATTATAGAGCCAGACCATCACCCAGAGGGACTTTTGCATTGAATGCAGGAACCATAATTTATGTTTATTTTAATTTTTATTTCCTTTTTTTGTGATCCTTATTGAAGTAGCAATATTCAATAAGGGGTTAAGTGTGGAATGTGTGGTAACATTGTTTTTAGCAAACTAAGGTTCATGGAATGAATGACCTAGTTACAGCTAGCTAGTCAAGTATAACTGGGGGGACTCTATAACTGGGTTGCCTATTGATATAACTAGGAGTTTACAAAGTTTAGGGTTCTTACATATAATTTATAATTATGTGATTAGGGATCTCCTACTCTTAATATACCCAACATGCATTAACACCCTGGAAAGTGTGTATACATTGCAATCCTGAGGAATATGTCTGCATTATTTAGGTGTAATCTAGCAATCTTTAAAGGTATTCCTCACCCAAAAGAAGTAGGGATGACATTTTAATGCAGCAGTGTATAACTTTAAATTTTCAGCTTAAATCTAAAACTACACGCTACTAAAGTAAGCAATGTATTTTCTTATTTTTTTATTTTCTTAAACACATATGTGTATGATTAAATTTTGCACTGTTCAAAGTTCATAGGTTACTACACGAATTTATTACAAACAGCTTTTAAATAAGTCTTTTCAGTCTGCGAGTGGGGCACGATTTGTATATATAGGTTGCCATGGTAACGCGCAACCAGTTGTGGAATAACACTTATTTGCGGCACAGGCTCTGATTTTTCAGATTAATAGTATCTGCACTCACACATGTTGTTATTATGTAACACCCTGTGGACACGCTTTGAAATTTTTGATCCACTTCACACAATTCATTGTATTAATATCGTCAATATTATTAGCAATATTTGTTTTCCAGAAGTGATGTTGCACACCACTTCCGGTTCTTATCGCTGGTGGAACGCAGTATGCGTTCCAATATCGGCAGTTTGGCGCCAAGGGAAAGGGGAATGGTTTTGAATGTTAATTGTAAGTATGACACTATTTATTTTGTGTTTTGTGTTTAATTCACTATGCTGATGAAGGAGGCAAGTCCTCCGAAAACGTTACATCAATAAAGTAACTTTTGCTGTGAAAGACCTGAGAGTGCACTTCATTTTGGCTGCTATTTGTTGTTTAAAGTTGCACCCAGGCAGTTTTCCACTTGTGGGTAAGATCTGGAATTTTGGATATCTATATATATATATATATATATATATATATATATATATATATACAGTATATATATATATATATATATATATATATATATATATATATATATATATATATAGGAATATCTATTTAAAAATATTTAATAAGAGCTTATATGTATATGTGTATCTTTAGAGTGTTTATCTTCACTCTCACAAACAAATGCGATAGCAACCATGGCGCAGGTAATGGAATAACTCATATAAACACTATCTGATACAAATTATTTTGAGGTGTGTTTTTATGTGTATATTCTGTAAGTACTGTATATAATCTGCTACAGCGTATCATGTCCGCTAGCACTATTATAAATCGGCCCTCATGTATTGGAGTTCTTTTATCTGGAGACTATATGGACAATAAATATATTTGTATACTTCCTTTCAGTGACCTTGTTATCCTTCCTAAATGTGCGGTGGACATGATCCGCTACAGCGTATAATGTCCGCTCGCACTATAATAAATCGGCCCCCATGTATTGGAGTTCTTTTATCTGGAGACTATATGGACAATAAATATATTTGTATACTTCCTTTCAGTGACCTTGTTATCCTTCCTAAATGTGCGGTGGACATGATCCGCTACAGCGTATAATGTCCGCTCGCACTATAATAAATCAGCCCCCATGTATTGGAGTTCTTTTATCTTGAGACTATATGGACAATAAATGTATTTGTATAATTCCTTTCAGTAACCTTGTAATCCTTCCTACATATTGTAGTCCACACATTTTCCAAATAATTGATCTCCATATGTAGGTGTACGGTTTATCAAGTGTCTTCTATCAACATTTTGACCCAAAACTAAAGAACAACAGTGGGTGTTGGCCACAAATTTTTTTTAACTCTTACAAGATATTGCACAAAATTTAAAAAAACAATTTAAAGTATTAAGACATTTATATACTAGCTGCATCAAAAAAGGGTGTTTTAAAATGTATTATAGTTTTATTTTCTTTAATCTAAAGAAGATACTACTGTCCACCAATAAAGCAGAGAATGTTCTGCATAACAGTCAGTGAGTATTGATATGTAACAGATATATACTTCTAGTTAGCTTTAAAATTATATTTAAAAGATTTATATAAAAGATAAAGCTTAAAATCTATCTACAGTGATACATTTAAATATTTAAATTAACACAAAAAACAAAAAAAAATACAGAATGTGAAATTAAAGACCAACAATTTTCCAAATAGAAATTGTGGAATGTAGCAGGATGGGGTTTTTTTTTGTTTGTTTGGGGGGGGGGGGCTTGTCTTTGTTTAGTAATTGAGATTGGGTGATTATTGACCAATTAACAATAAATCTTTGAGGAACACTTGTGTTCAAGAAAGCATTTTTTATTAGGTACAATATTTAAATCAATCCACTTTACTCACTTATGCATTAGTATTTATTGAGTTTATTGTCCTTTTAATTAAAGGAACATGTTAGTTAAATGCTCAATCACTTGAAAATCATGCATCTTAACTGTAAAAAAAGGATGACTAGGAGATATCACATGAACATTTGTATGTAAAAAAAATATATATATTTAACATCAAAATTTCCCTTAGTAGCCACATCCCATTGTAAAAGAACTTTAAGCATCCAACCCGGATGTTTGTACAAAGAAAAGCAAGAGAGTGTGCATCTGGCATGTGCAGGAACAGTTACTTTATTTCCCTTCAAAGTTTAAAGGGACGCTGTACCCAATTTTTTTCTTTCGGGATTCAGATAGAGCGTGCAATTTTAAGCAACTTTCTAATTTACTCTTATTATCAAATGTTCTTCATTCTCTTGGTATCTTTATTTGAAATGCAAGAATGTAAGTTTAGATGCCGGCCCATTTTTGGTCAACAACCGGGGTTGTTCTTGCTGATTGGTGGATAAATTCATCCACCAATAAACAAGTGCTGTTCATATGTCTCAACCAAAAAAATAGCTTAGATGCCTTTTTTTCAAAAAAAGATAGCAAGTGAACGAAGAAAATAGGAGTAAATTAGAAAGTTGCTTAAAATTGCATGCTCTATCTGAATAAAAATTGGGTTCAGTGTCCCTTTAAGGACGTTTACCATGAAATTTGCCAGATTATGGCATAATTCTACAATATCACAAAAAACTAATAATTAGGCTGATAACACTTAAGTTGTGAGCTATATAAATTTTGAGGTAAAATATTTTCTTATCGCCGCCACCTACATTATATTTATTAACCCCTAATCTGCTGCCCCCAACATCGCCGACACCTACATTATATTTATTAACCCCTAATCTGCCGCCCCCAATGTCACCGCAACCTACCTACACTTAATAACCCCTAATCTGCGGACCCCAATGTCGCCGCCACTATTCTAAATTTATTAACCCCTAAACCTAAGTCTAACCCTAACACCCCATAGCTTAAATATAATTTAAATAAATCTAAATAAAATTCCTATCATTAACTAAATTATTCCTATTTAAAACTAAATACTTACCTATAAAATAAACCCTAAGCTAGCTACACTATAACTAATAGTTACATTGTATCTAGCTTAGGGTTTATTTTTATTTTACAGGCAAGTTTGTATTTATTTTAACTAGGTAGAATAGTTACTAAATAGTTATTAACTGTTTAATAACTACCTAGCTAAAGTAAATACAAATTTACCTGTAAAATAAAACCTAACCTAAGATACACTAACACCTAAAACTACACTACAATTAAATATATTCCCTAAATTAAATACAGTTAAATAAATTAAATACAATTAGCTAAATTACAAAAAAAACAAACACTAAATTACAGAAAAAAAAATACAAGATATTTAAACTAATAACACCTAATCTAAGAGCCCTATCAAAATAAAAAAAAAACCCAAAATAAAAAAACCCTAGCCTAAACTAAACTAAACTAAACTATCAATAGCCCTTAAAAGGGCCTTTTGCGGGGCATTGCCCCAAAGAAATCAGCTCTTTTACCTTTAAAAAATAAATACAAACCATCCCCCTAACAGTAAAGCCCACCAACCACACAACCAACCCCTCAAATAAAACCCTAACTAAAAAAACCTAAGCTCCCCATTGCCCTGAAAACAGCATTTGGATGGTCATTGCCCTTAAAAGGGCATTTAGCTCTATTGCTGCCCAAAGCCCTAACCTAAAAATAAAACTCACCCAATACACCCTTAAAAAAATCCTAACACTAACCCCCGAAGATTCACTTACCGGGAGAAGTCTTCATCCAAGCGGCAAGATGTCCTCAACAAAGCCGGCAGAAGTGGTCCTCTAGACGGGCAGAAATGGTCCTCCAGATGGGCAGAAGTCTTCATCCAGACGGCATCTTCTATCTTCATCCTTCCGGCGCGGAGCGGGTCCATCCTCAAGAAATCCGGCACGGAGCATCCTCTTCAATCGACAGCTTCTTCAGAATGAATGTACCTTTAAAGGACCAGTCAACACATTAGATTTGCATAATCAACAAATGCAAGATAACAAGACAATGCAATAGCACTTAGTCTGAACTTCAAATGAGTAGTAGATTTTTTTATAACAAATTTTAAAGTTATGTATATTTCCACTCCCCTTGTACCATGTGATAGCAATCAGCCAATCACAAATGCATATACGTATAGTCTGTGAATTCTTGCACATTCTCAGTAGGATCTGGTGACTCAAAAATTGTAAATATAAAAAACTGTGCACATTTTTTTTTAATGGAAGTAAATTGGAATCATGAAAATGTAATTTAACCTGAGTGTCCCTTTAAGTGACGTCATCCAAGATGACGTCCCTTAGATTCCGACTGGCTGATAGAATTCTATCAGCCAATCGGAATTAAGGTAGAAAAAATCCTATTGGCTGATGCAATCAGCCAATAGGATTGAACTTCAATCCTATTGGCTGATCCAATTCTATCAGCCAATCGGAATCTAAGGGACACCATCTTGGATGACGTTATTTAAAGGAACCTTCATTCGTCTTTAGTCTGTCAGAAGAAGAGGATGCTCCGCGTCGGATGTCTTGAAGATGGATGGACCCGCTCTGCGCCGGATGGATGAAGATAGAAGATGCCGTCTGGATGAAGACTTCTGCCCATCTGGAGGACCACTTCTGCCGGCTTCGTTGAGGACATCTTGCCGCTTAGATGACGACTTCTCCCGGTAAGTGAATCTTTGGGCTTTAGTGTTAGGATTTTTATGGGTGTATTGGGTGGGTTTTATTTTTAGGTTAAGGCTTTGGGAAGCAATAGAGTTAAATGCTTTTTTAAGGGCAATGCTCATCCAAATGCCCTTTTCAGGGAAATGGGGAGCTTAGGTTTTTTTAGTTAGGGTTTTATTTGGGTGGTTGGTTGTGTGGGTGGTGGCTTTTACTGTTGGGGGGGTTGTTTGTATTTTTTTTTTACAGGTAAAAGAACTGATTTCTTTGGGGCAATGCCCCACAAAAGGCCCCTTTAAGGGCTATTGATAGTTTAGTTTAGGCTAGGGTTTTTTTTATTTTAGGGTTTTTGTTTTATTTTGATAGGGCTATTAGATTAGGTGTAATTAGTTTAAATATCTTGTAATTTGTTTTTTATTTTCTGTAATTTAGTGTTTGTTTGTTTTTTAATTTAGCTAATTTTATTTAATTTATTTAATTGTATTTCATTTAGGTAATTTATTTAATTGTAGGGTTAGGTTAGGTGTTAGTGTAACTTAGGTTAGGTTTTATTTTACAGGTAAATTTGTATTTATTTTAGATAGGTAGTTATTAAATAGTTAATAACTATTTAATAACTATTCTACCTAGTTAAAATAAAGACAAACTTGCCTGTAAAATAAAAATAAACCCTAAGCTAGCTACAATGTAACTATTAGTTATATTGTAGCTAGTTAGGGTTTATTTTACAGGTAAGTATTTAGTTTTAAATAGGAATTATTTAGGTAATAATTGTAGGTTTTATTTATATTTATTTTAATTATATTTAAGTTAGGGGGTGTTAGGGTTAGGGTTAGACTTAGGTTTAGGGGTTCATACATTTACTATAGTGGTGGTGACGTTGGGGACAGCAGATTAAGGGTTAATAAATTTAGGTAGGTGGCGGCAATGTTAGGGGCATCAGATTAGGGGTTAATAATATTTAACTAGTGTTTGCAAGGTGGGAGTGCGGCAGTTTAGGGGTTTATATGTTTATTATAGTGGCAGCGATGTCCGGAGCGGCAGATTAGGGGTTAATATTTTTATTTTAGTGTTTGTGATGCGATAGGGCCTCTATTTAGGGGTTAATAGGTAGTTTATGGGTGTTACTGTACTTTTTAGCACTTTAGTTATGAGTTTTATGCTACAGCTTTGTAGTGTAAAACTCATAACTACTGACTTTAAAATGTGTTTGGAATCTTGGAGGTAGAGGGTGTACCGCTCACTTTTTGGCCTCCCAGGACAAACTCGTAATACTGGCGCTATGTAAGTCCCATTGAAAAAAGACTTTACGAAATTTACGTAAGTTGATTTGCGTTAAGGCCAAAGAAGTGTGCGGTACACCTATACCTGCAAGACTCGTAATACCAGCGGGCGTTAAAAAGCAGCGTTAGGACCTGTTAATTCTGCTTTATAAGCTTACCGCAAAACTCGTAATCTAGCCTATAGTGTTTTATCATAGCTATCTTGTGGCTATTTCCATTAAAGGGACAATGAATCCAAATATTTTCTTTAATGATTCAGATAGAGCATGAAATTTTAAGCAACTTTCTAATTTACTCCTATTATAATTTTTTGGGTTAACAACCTGGCTTGTGCTTGCTGATTGGTGGCTAAATACACCCACCAATAAGTGCTGTCCATAGACCTAAACCAAAAATTGTCTTGCTCCTTAGCTTAGGTGCCTTCTTTTTCAAATAAAGATAGCAAGAGAGCGAAGAAAAATTGATAATAGGAGTAAAATAGAAAGTTAATTAAAATTGCATGCTCTATCTGAATCATGAAAGAAAAAAATTTGGGTTTAGTATCCCTTTAAGATTTGCATTATTGCCTTTGTCGAAAAAGAGCACAATAGCTTGTCTAAAAAAAAATGAATATAAAGTCATTTTCCACATTTTTGCAAATGTAAACAATGTATTTATGTGTGCAGAGACCATCTTACCAAATTAATCTGGGAATCAAGTGTCATCTTGCATTCCGATTAGCTGCGACTGACAATGCTGAAAACTCTAAATTCATTGCTTAAGGGTTGTGTACCAGATCAATGTCTGTAGATGTCTTAATCCTGAGACCATATGGGGAAAGCTTAAACTGTATTTATGTAAGCTGAAATAAAAGAGTCTTTTGTTATGAGATTGAAGTGCCAAGTTTAGTGAATGCTCAAATAGATACTTCCTCCCGCTTCTATGAAGGAATTTACCTGAAGCAACTACTCCCAAAAACGATGTTCTTTTGTAATACACATAGATGACCTATTTTGTAACTAAATACAAATAATTACATTAACACAGATATACTTTGAACCTGTGCCCATACAGTACACATCTGGGCAGGTATTTCATTTTCTGGATTAGTAAGAATATGGAAGAGACAAGAAGAATCACAGTAGCTGCAAAATTCCCATAGTTATTAACCAACTTGACAGGCTGTGCAATAAAAAAAGTATTCCAAACCCAGTTGTGTTTTGTAAATAAACCAACAATGCTATGGTATTTCTTTAACCCTTTAAGGACACAGCTTTCAGTTTGCTCAATTATTTTATGACGGAAAAATTCCGTCATATGTCCTTAAGAGGTTAAATTACATTTAAAGAGATATTTTCTTTCATAATAGATAATTCAGATAGAACTTGCAATTTTAAGCAACTTTCCATTTTACTCCTATTATTCATTTTTCTTTGTTCTCTTGCTATCGTTATTTAAAAAGCAGGAATGTAAAACTTAGGAGACAGCCCATTTTAGGTTTAGCACCCTGGATAGTGCTTGCTTATTAGTGGCTACATTTAGCCACCAATAAGCAAGCATTAACCAGGTTCTGAACCAAAAAGGGACCAGCTCCTAAGCTTTACATTCCTGCTTTTTAAATAAAGATAGCAAGAGAATAAAGAAAAATTGATAATAGGAGTAAATTAGAAAGTTACTTAAAATTGCATCTTCTATCTGAATCATTAAAGAAAAAAAATTGGGTTTAGTGTACCTTTAACCCCTTAATGACAACTGACGTACCAGGTACGTCATGCATTAACTTACAGTTAATGACAATAGACGTACCTGGTACGTCAGTTGTCTAAGAGAGTGCTGGAAGCGATCGCAATCGCTTCCAGCAGCTCTCAGGGTATTGCAGTGATGCCTCCATATGGAGGCATCCTGCAATACCCTTTCAGAAGACTCCGATGCAGAGAGAGCCACTCTGTGGCCCTCTCTGCACCGGTAGCGATGGTGCCGGTTCGTTGGTGGGTGGGAGCGCAACAGGGAGGCGGGTGGGCGGCCCATCGCTACCCGGCATCCGGCTCCTGTAAGTGCAATGTGCACGCCGGGTGCCGGGAGCGTGCGGGGGCGCGCATGCGCGTGCGCGCGCGGGGGCGCGTGCGCGTGCGCGCGCGCGATTAGCTACCCACACTGACACCAATGAGGAGGGAAGAGGGGGGAAAAAATAAATATATAAGGATCTGGGAGGGGGAGGGGGTTGGGGTATTGTGGGGGGCTGCTACACTACAGAAAACATTTAAAATGGCAATAAAAGATCAAAAAAACACTTTTTTGGGGGGCAAATTGGGTACTGGCAGACAGCTGCCAGTACCCAAGATGGCGGCAATTAGGTAGGGGAGAGGGTTAGAGAGCTGGGGGGGGGATCATGGAGGTTGGGGCTAAGGCAGGAGTCCATCACAGCTAAAACATTTTATTTTTTTTTATTAAAAAAAAGAAAAACTCCTTTTATTTAGTACTGGCAGACTTTCTGCCAGTACTTAAGATGGCGGGGACAATTGTGGGGTGGGGGAGGGAAGAGAACTGTTTGGGAGGGATCAGGGGGTGGGATGTGTCAGGTGGGAGGCTGATCTCTACCCTAAAGCTAAAATTAACCCTGCAAGCTCCCTACAAGCTACCTAATTTAACCCCTTAACTGCTGGGCATAATTTACGTGTGGTGCGCAGCAGCATTTAGCGGCCTTCTACTTACCAAAAAGCAACCCCAAAGCCATATAAGTCTGCTATTTCTGAACAAAGGGGATCCCAAAGAAGCATTTACAACCATTTGTGCCTTAATTGCAGAAGCTGTTTGTAAATAATTTCAGTGGGAAACCTAAAGTTTGTGACAAAATTTGTGAAAAAGTGAACTTTTTTTTTTATTTGATGACATTTGGCGGTGAAATGGTGGCATGAAATATACCAAAATGGGCCTAGATCAATACTTTGGGTTGTCTTCTAAAAAAAAATATATACATGTCAAGGGATATTCAGGTATTCCTGACAGATATCAGGGTTCCAATGTAACTAGCGCTAATTTTGAAAAAAAGTTGTTTGGAAATAGCAAAGTGCTACTTGTATTTATGGCCCTATAACTTGCAAAAAAAGTAAAGAACATGTAAACATTGGGTATTTCTAAACTCAGGACAAAATTTAGAAACTATTTAGCATAGGTGTTTTTTGGTGATTGTAGATGTGTAACAGATTTTGGGGGTCAAAGTTAGAAAAAGTGTGTTTTTTTCAATTTTTTCCTCATATTTTATATTTTTTTTATAGGAAATTATAAGATATGATGAAAATAATGGTATCCTTAGAAAGTCCATTTAATGGCGAGAAAAACGGTATATAATATGTGTGGGTACAGTAAATGAGGGAAATTACAGCTAAACACAAACACTGCAGAAATGTAAAAATAGCCATTGTCATTAAGGGTAAGAAAATTGAAAAATGGTCCGGTCATTAAGGGGTTAAGACAATTTTTTATTTTTATATATGTGAGCAATTAAAAATAAGAGCCAGATTCTATGATAACCACCTTTTACCATGTCTCAAGCACTGTGGCACTACATAATAGCATCAGTTGGAATAAAATACCAACTGTATTTTATGACTGCTGTTATATACAGTAAGGTTCAATGCTATCTCAGAACCGCTCATCATAGCACATAGCATAATCTGTGTAAACTTGTTATATTCCCTTTAAAGAGACAGTTTACACCAATTTTCATATTACTGCGTGTAATAAACACTACTATAAAGAAGAATATGCACATATACTGATCTAAAAATCCAGTATAAAACCTTTTAAAAACTTACTTAGAAGCTTCCAGTTTAGCACTGTTGATAAAGTAGTCTGGGACACCCACTGAAAGGGGCTGGGTAAACTAAAAGAGCAGACACTCCCCACCTCTCCTTTTCCTGCATAGGAAAATACAGATAACATAAACAGGAGCCTGCAGGAGTCTGTAAACGTGTGTATACATATGGCACTGTGGGGCTTGGTTAGGAGTCTGAAAATAAGCACAATGTTGTTAAAAAAATAAGCAAAACTATACATTTTTATAA
This sequence comes from Bombina bombina, assembly GCF_027579735.1. Taxonomy (NCBI): domain Eukaryota; kingdom Metazoa; phylum Chordata; class Amphibia; order Anura; family Bombinatoridae; genus Bombina; species Bombina bombina. The sequence continues at coordinate 265,588,640 of NC_069505.1, read as the reverse complement.
AAACACTACCAGATGGGCTATATAAATGGATCATCTACAAAAAAATGTATGCAAAGACAAAAATATTGGGCGTGATCAAATATACAACGCAGGTTTCAGCGCAAGTGTGGGAACCTGCGCCGTCCGTAATTTCACCTCACACATCGGGATATTACATAAACCCCGCCGGCAGTTCCTATAGTGCTGTAAGTCTGATAAACTAGCGATGTCCAGAAATGAGCGTAAATACAAATTTCTGGAGTTGCTAGTGACTTACGGCACTTTAGAAACTGCCGGCGCCTAAGAAAAGTAAATAAAATAACAAATCTCCGGTTAAAGTCTAACACGCCTCATAAAAATAAGCCACACACGTAAAACCCCTATATCCACAATCCCCCCTCTCATTACTAATATTAAATGTATTAACCCCTAGACTGACAACCCCCACAACGCACTATGCCTATTTAAACTATTAAATCTATCTTAAAACGATTAACCCTTAATCCGCCATTAACCCACAATGCAATAAACCTATTCAAGTATTAACCCCTAAACCACCATAGCCCACATAGCCTATTAAATGTATTAACCCCTAATCTGCTGCCGCCGCACCAACATCGCCGCCACTATAATAAAGTTATTAACCCCTAAACCTAGGTCTAACCCTAACCCTAACACCCCCCAAACTTAAATATTATTTATATAAATCTAAATAAAATTACTATTATTAACTAAACTATTCCTATTTAAAACTAAATACTTACCTATAAAATAAACCTTAAGATAGCTACAATAATTAATTACATTGTAGCTATATTAGGATTTATTTTTATTTTACAGGCAACTTTGTATTTATTTTAACTAAGTACAATAGTTATTAAATAGTTATTAACTATTTAATAGCTACCTAGTTAAAATAAATGCAAATTTACCTGTAAAATAAATCCTAACCTAAAGTTACAATTACACCTAACACTACACTATCACTAAATAAATTAAATTAATTAACTACAATTACCTAAAATTAAATACAATTAAATAAAATAAACTAAAGTACAAAAAACAAACAAACACTAAATTACAGAAAATAAAAAAATTACAAGTTTAAACTAATTACACCTAATCTAAGCCCCCTAATAAAATAAAAAAGCCCCCCAAAATAATAAAATTCCCTACCCTATACTAAATTACAAATAGCCCTTAAAAGTGCTTTTTGCGGGGCATTGCCCCAAAGTAATCAGCTCTTTTACCTGTAAAAAAAGAAATACAACCCCCCAACATTAAAACCCACCACCCACACACCCAACCTTACTCTAAAATCCACCCAATCCCCCCTTAAAAAAACTAACACTAACCCCTTGAAGATCACCCTTCCTTGAGCCGTCTTCACCCAGCCGGGCAGAAGTCTTCATCCAAGTGGCATCTTCTATCTTCTTCCACCCGACGAGGAGCGGCTCCATCTTGAAGACATCCGACACAGAGCATCCTCTTCGTTCGTCGTCCAACTGAAGAATGAAGGTTCCTTTAAATGACGTCATCCAAGATGGTGTCCCTTCAATTCCGATTGGCTGATAGAATTCTATCAGCCAATTGGAATTAAGGTAGGTAGCCAATCGGAATTAAGGTAGGAAAAATCCTATTGGCTGATGCAATCAGCCAATCGGATTGAAGTTCAATCCGATTGTCTGATCCAATCAGCCAATAGGATTGACCTTACATTCTATTGGCTGTTCCAATCAGCCGATAGAAGGCGAGTTCAATCCTATTGGTGGATTGCATCAGCCAAAAGGATTTTTCCTACCTTAATTCTGATTGGCTGATATAATTCTATCAGCCAATCGGAATTGAAGGGACACCATCTTGGATGACGTCATTTAAAGGAACCTTCATTCTTCAGTTGGACGACGAACGAAGAGGAAGCTCCGTGTCGGATGTCTTCAAGATGGAGCCGCTCCTCGGCGGATGGATTTTTCCTACCTTAATTCCGATTGGCTGATAGAATTCTATCAGCCAATCGGAATTGAAGGGACGCCATCTTGGATGAAGTCATTTAAAGGAACCTTCATTCTTCAGTTGGACGTCGAACGAAGAGGATGCTTCGCTTCGGATGTCTTCAAGATGGAGCCGCTCCTCGTCGGATGGAAGAAGATAGAAGATGACGCTTGGATGAAGACTTCTGCCCATCTGGAGGACCTCTTATGCCCGGATTGATAAAGACTTCTGGCCGGATCAGATGAAGACTTCTGCCCGGCTGGGTGAAGATGGCTCAAGGTAGGGTGATCTTCAAGGGGTTAGTGTTAGGTTTTTCAAGGGGGGATTGGGTGGGTTTTAGAGTAAGATTGAGTGTGTGGGTGGTGGGTTTTAATGTTGGGGGGTTATTTCTTATTTTACAGGTAAAAGAGCTGATTACTTTGGGGCAATGCCCTGCAAAAAGCCCTTTTAAGGGCTATTTGTAATTTAGTATAGGGTAGGGCATTTTATTATTTTGGGGGGCTTTTTTATTTTATTAGGGGGCTTAGATTAGGTGTAATTAATTTAAACTTCTTGTAAAAAAAAATTATTTTCAGTAATTTAGTGTTTGTTTTTTTTGTACTTTAGTTTATTTTATTTAATTGTATTTAATTTTAGGTAATTGTAGTTAATTAATTTAATTTATTTAATGATAGTGTAGTGTTAGGTGTAATTGTAACTTAGGTTAGGCTTTATTTTACAGGTAAATTTGTATTTATTTTAACTAGGTAGCTATTAAATAGTTAATAACTATTTAATAACTATTGTACCTAGTTAAAATAAATACAAAGTTGCCTGTAAAATAAAAATAAATCCTATAATAGCTACAATGTAATTATTAATTATATTGTAGCTATCTTAGGGTTTATTTTATAGGTAAGTATTTAGTTTTAAATAGGAATAATTTAGTTAATAATAGTAATTTTATTTAGATTTATTTAAATAATATTTAAGTTAGGGGGTGTTAGGGTTAGACTTAGGTTTAGGGGTTAATAACTTTATTATAGTATACAAAAGGAAAAGATGTGTTAAAAACACACCAAAGTAGCGCTAATCCTTTTAAATATAACAATAAAAATATATATAAAAACTGTATTAAAAGCACATATGATATATAATATATACTGGATATAAAATAGTATGCAGTGAAAGTCAGTATATAAGCATATAAAAGTTCAAATCCAAAGTTTTGCAGGTAGTGCGCAAAAGTCCGTCTGCTCCTCTATAACAGGTAAATCCACAGACCTTGATTGCATACACAGATTCTGTGTATGCAATCAACTTTATTATAGTGCTGGCGACGTTGGCGGCGGCAGATTAGGGGTTAATACATTTAATAGGCTATGTGGGCTATGGCGGTTTAGGGGTTAATTCTTGAATAGGTTTATTGCTTTGTGGGTTAATGGCGGATTAAGGGTTAATCATTTTAAGAGGTAGTTTGTGATGTTGGGGTTGGCAGATTTAGGGGTTAATAATTTAGTTATTACTTGCGGTGTGGGTTTGATGGCGGATATAGGGGTTAATAGACTTTATTAGTTATTGCGGTGGGGGATTGTGGTTGACAGGTAGATAGACATTGCGCATGCGTTAGGTGTTAGTTTATTTTTCAGGCATTTTCGGGAGTTACGGTGCTCCCATACTCAGCGCAAGGCCTGCTGCGGCTACCTTTTATGGCGAGGTAAAAATGGAGTAAGATTTCTCAATTTTCGCCACGTAACCTTGCGCTGGATGTTGGATACCGATTTACGACGCGGTCCCATGTTAGCCTATGGGAGTAATAATTGCAAGTGACGGGTGAAATATACGCGCGTAACTTGTATGCTATGCTGTATATGTAATATCAAAATCGCGTAAAAACTGGGTGGAGGAGGATTTTGCGGGCGACGCTGTATATGTAATAGAGGCCCTAGTGTACAATGTCCCTTTTAAGCAATCATAAATCCCATTATAAACTTAATCTGTGCAATCAACCTCATCTGCCACTTACCAGGCCCCCAAAATGCATTTAATTTCTAAACACAAAGCTATCCAATTCTATAAACCCTAATTGAACCCTGTTCAAATATTATTATCTTTAACCACAATTTTTTCCTAATGCTATAAGCCAAACCTTCAGCACTATAAACACTACTCTTTACATAACCTTCCCACTATACAAATACTCCTCTACATTATTTCCTCCACCACACATATCCCCTCCTAAAAATACCTAAGCTTTATTGTTTTTAAAATCTAAATACAAACACTTATTTAAAAAACACTCCTTACCTGAAGTTTGTTTGAAGACTAATATTCATATTTTCCACATTTTGGTTCATCAAAGGGGTTCCCTTCTATGCTAATTAAAAAAAGTGTCATCAAATGTGAATTGTGGAGTTATAAAATAATGATTTGGTGATAGATTTATTATTTTATTTTATATCTAAATGTTTTATCTATGAAAAACATATTTAATGTGTATTTCTTCTTTGAAATAGTATATTTTATTCTAAAACATTTAGATATAAAATAAAATAATAAATCTATCGCTAAATCATTATTTTATAACTCCACATAAATTTTCACCCTGAGGGAATCAACGATCTGTATATAGTGATAGTGATAGTTTGTTAGAGGTCTCCTTATTTTAGATGAAAATAGCATCTCAGTTAAAATGCTTAAAGGGATATGAAACCCAAATTTCTTCTTTCATGATTCAGATAGAGCATGCAATTTTAAGCAACTTTCTAATTTACTCCAATTATCAATTTTTCTTCATTTTTCTTGGCATCTTTATTTGAAAAGCAGGAATTAAAAGCTTATGACCCGGCCCATTTTTGGTTCAACACTTGGGTAATGCTTGATGATTGGTGGCTAAATTGCATTGCACGTAACTTGTAATACCAGCGAACATTTGCATGCTCTTGTATTACTAAGTGGAGCGCAAATATCTCATTTGCAAAACCGATATTTTGCGCTCCTCTTGGATTGAGTTTTCAAGGAAAGAAGCCGTGCCCCACTTGGTACAGCAACTTACATAATTGATTTGCACTGAGAAAATTCAGACTTTTTAAATCCCTGTTAAACTTGTTAAATCATCTGAAATGAATTCTAGTATGCAGAATAGATATTTATTAGATTACTTTAAAAAAGAAGCAACAAAATCATAATAATTCAGGGTCCAATTACCAATTTTCAGACTCAGTTTAATTATTTGTTGCCGGAATACAAATTGCAAACATGAGATATTTTACGTTAAATTCTAGTAAATGCAAACACATTTGTTAATAGGTGAAGTCATCATGGATTTGGGGAATTTCATTTCAAGCCGTAAATGGTTGCTGACTTTCTTTTTGACATATTTAACTTACCAGAAACTCATTTTGAGGTTAAAAAAAATTGGATTTATGTCAAACTTTTTTTTACTGAAATCAAAATCAGATTTCTATGAGTACTGTCATTTTTCCCTGTCACTTACTTGTATCACCACATCATATTTACCATAAAATAGTATCTATATTTAATTTCAGAATGTTTTAAACTCTCTTAGTGGTTTTGCATAATGACTGAATCAGGCCTGGATACATTCTATGACTAAGAAACTTGCGGAACAAAATGAGTAGGGTAATCCCATGATCAATCCTATTTAAATTTTACTTTACTGGAAACTAAATGATTATTTTATTTGTAATCACACTTTTTTATCTTGACCAATTATTTCACAGGGTGTGAGTTAAAATGAAAAGCAATGATACTGAGTCATTTTTGTGAGTATACATACAAGTATTGTCTTTTTTATATTACCAATGGACATATGAGGCGGTTTTTTTATATATTGTTTGATAAATAGTTGTATTTTTAGTTCACTAAGAAGGCGATGAGGCCCATTTATCAAGCTTCGAGCGGAGCTTGAGGGCCCGTGTTTCTGGCGAGTCTTCAGACTTGCCAGAAACACAAGTTATGGAGCAGCGGTCTAAAGACCGCTGCTCCATAACCCTGTCCACCTGCTCTGATGAGGAGGACAGGAATCGCCACAATTCAACCCGATCGAGTACGACACCTCCCTGCTGGCGGCCCATTGGCCACGAGTCTGCATGGGGCGGCGTTTCACCAGCAGCTCACAAGAGCTGCTGGTGCAATGCTGAATACAGAGAGCGTATTGTTCTCCGCATTCAGCGATGTCTGTCGAACCTGATCCGCACTGTTGGATCAGGTCCGACAGACATTTGATAATTGGGCCTCATTGTCTACATGCAGGAGCATAACTACAGAGTTTTCAATAGAGACCACACCTACACATTAAGGGTGCCCCCCCTCTGGCCCTGTAAACAGTATTGGTTTCTCTAGAAGGGGGTCTGGTTAATTCCAGGCTCCACCTGTATCATGCCAGGCCCTTTTGTGTGCCCCCTGAAATTTATTAGTATTAATTAATATGTATTAATTTGTCTTTAATTTTGTCTTTAATTTGTAGGATTTTTAAGATGGCCATGTGACTGTGTGGCTGTAAAGAAAAAACTGTTTTGAGAGTTACACATTTTCTTCTCACACAAAATTATTTTACTTTGCAAGGGGGATTCTACCTCCACAAATGTGGGACAGCAATGGGGGGTGGGGTAAATTTTCCCTATTTTACGCCAACTTATTTTTAGGATGGTGGGAGCGGTCCCATATTTATGGATGAGGGAATTCCTATAGACATAGTGTGAATCTCTACAAGGGATTCATAGATGATCTCCTCTTCATATGTAAAGAGGATCAACAGATGGCCCAATGGTTTGTACATTGGATAGTGGACAATGATATTGGCATTTCTTGTACTATGATTTTAAGTCTAGGTAATGAACTAACCTAACATCAATCTAAGGAACATCTTATCATCATGAATATAGAAAACCAAAATCAGGTAACACCCTGCCACATGCTGATAGCTGCCATCGGAAATGGGTTCTTTATGCTGTAGTTACCGGCACAACAGATTAATGAGAGATTGAGAGACAGAGGTTAGTTTAAACAAGTGATTGCAAAAGCCAAAGAAGAAGCCTTTTTTTTACTAGGGAAGAGCTTTTAAAAATAAACAGAAATTACAGAAAGGCTTTTCAGAATGAGTAACCTTTGTCACTGACTACAGCAATTAGTAGGACCAAATTTGCAAAAAAAATCTGGCTGCAGATGAGAAATTATCTGATTTGGCAACTTTGGGTTGTAGATATTCATACAGAAAAAAATAAATCATTAGGAAGTATATTATCACCTTCACAATTGCCATCTATAGTGGCTAATCAGTCATCATCTATAGTGGATAATCAGTCATCATCTATAGTGGATAATCAGTCATCATCTATAGTGGATAATCAGTCATCATCTATAGTGGATAATCAGTTATCATCTATAGTGGATAATCAGTCATCATCTATAGTGGATAATCAGTCATCATCTATAGTGGATAATCAGTTATCATCTATAGTGGATAATCAGTCATCATCTATAGTGGATAATCAGTCATCATGGTTAACTTTTAAAGGGATGTACTGATGTGGAGTGGATAGATGGGATTTTATAACAACAGGAGAAAACTTTTAATGTACAGTAACCAGGGAGAGATATGTGATTTTATCCTGTCTAAACTGTGCATCGGTTCATGTGATTTATTTAATCACCTGAACTGAGTGTTATTTACAACTAGGGATAGAAGAACAAAAATAAGATATCATCTCCACAATTAATATAGCCACATCCTCAACTCTATTAGTGCAACTCTTTGGGCTATATTACAAGTGTCGCGCTAACGTTAGCACACAATATTAAAATATAGCGCACTGGTTAACTTGCACATGTATTACAAGTTGAAAGTACGTGTGACCTCATGTAAAAGCCAAAAATAAAGGGAGATTAAACACTAAATAAATGCTAGATAGTATGATCCATTCAATGAAAAGATTAGTCTGAAAATAATGTAGGTTTATTTACCATTAAGTTTCATTAGCTGTTTAAATATTGGCAAAATAAGTATAAAGTTTTAGTGCCTATAAAACAATGGGAGCTGCCATATTGTAACTTAGGTTACCTTCTTTGCTGTGTCCAATTAGGGACAGTTATAAATAGGTCACTAGAGTGTGCAGCCAATGGCTGTGTGGAATGTAACAGTATTCAGCACTTCCATTTCTGACAGGGGGAAAAAGAAAGAGAGAGAGATTGAGAGAAAGACAGAGAGAGAGAGAATGAATCATTGGCCATTTCTATTCCGAACCAGCAGTGCTCTGCAGGCCCCTAACAGTATTTCTACTGTGTTAAACACACAAACGCTAGTCTTAAAATGACATGCTCTAACGAATTAGAGCGTGTAATTTTTCAACTATTACGGCCCTTTAATGTTGCTATAATAAAACATTCATTTTCAGATAGAAATCTTCTGTTAAAAACATGGAGTGGTTTAGCAATCTAATATTTCCTAAGGCATATTAACAGTAGAATGTGGAAAAATGAGTTGCCAAAAAAGTGATCCTGACATAAAGCAGCCCGATAAAATTGGCAATAGTTCTTAGCATCTTGCTTTTATGCAGCCAAAGTATGCTAAACATTTGTCCTTTTACACCTTGGGGGAGAAATATTAACTAAACATAAAAAAAAAAAAAAAGCATTTGAAGAAAAAAAAAAAAGTGAAAGTGACATAAAATGCAAGTAGTTCTATACAGCACAACATCGCATGACCTGTATCTTACTTAGCTAGAGCAATTTGTTATCACATTTTAAACCCATATTTAAACGGATATGAACTCAATTTTTTTTCTTTATTGATTCAGATTAAAGGGACACTGAACCCAATTTTTTTCTTTCGTGATTCAGATAGAGCATGCAATTTTAAATAACTTTCTAATTTAATCCTATTATCATTTTTTCTTTGTTCTCTTGCTATCTTAATTTAAAAAGGAGGCATCTAAGCTTTTTTGGGGGTTCAGAACTCTGGATAGCACTTTTTTATAGGTGGATGAATTTATCCACCAATCAGCAAGGACAACCCAGGTTGTTCACCAAAAATGGGCCGGCATCTAAACTTAGATTCTTGCATTTCAAATAAAGATACCAAGAGAATGAAGAAAATTTGATAATAGGAGTAAATTAAAAAGTTGCTTAAAATGTCATGCTCTATCTGAATCACGAAAGAAAAAAATTGGGTTCAGTATCCCTTTAAGCATAACGTTTTAAGCAACTTTCCAATATACTTCTTTTATCAAATGTACTTCATTATCTTTGTATCCTTTGTTGAAGGAGCAGCCAAATACTACTGGGAGCTAGCTGAATGCATTAGGTAAGCCTAAAACAAGGAGCATATATGTGCAGCCACCAATCGCAGATATCTCCCAGGAATGCTTTGCTGTCTCTGAGCCTACCTTAGTATTTTTTTCAACTAAGGGATCAAAGCAAATTAGAAAATATAAGTAAATTGGAATAATTGTTTAAAATTGCATGCTCTATCTGAATTCTAAAAGAAAATTCTGATTTTCATATTCCTTTAAAGACCTTTAAAGACATTAAATGGATATAATGGCCAAAACTGAAATGAGTGTGAGGGTATTTCAACTTTGAATAGAAACATGTTTGCAATATACTTGTTAGACATACACATACATTTTTGGACGAATGCAAAAAAAAGTCTGAAAGTGATAAACAAATGGTCCTTTAAAGAAAAAAAGTTAAAGGGACAGTAGAGTCAAAATTTTACCTTTATAATTTAGACAGAGTATGCAATTTTTAAACAACAAACCAATTTTCTTCTATTATGAAATTAGATTAATTCTCTTGGTATCTTTTGTAGGGAAAAAAGCATAGCTAGCTTGGCTGAGTAGCAGCAATCCACTACTGTGAGATAGATACTAACTGTTGCTTGTTCAACAAAGGATACCAAGAGAATTAAGCAAATTTGATAAGAGACATAGTTTGAGCACGCATTTGAGCATTAAAGCCGCTAGTATTTTTTTGCGTTTGGAGATTTGCGCTTGTATTAGGAGTCAAAAGTAAAAAGTTTGCACTCTAGTGTTCGCAAAGTCGAACCCCCACAAGTCGCTCAAACACGATTATGGTTATTTAAAAGCGCAACATAAGAAGATAATATTGCATATTTCATAATCCAATGTTCTGCACAAAGAAGAACATGTTCTTAAAGATGGATTTTTGCACAAATAGGTAATTATACATAATATACCAATGATTATATATAGGTATATATATATATATATATATATATATATATATATATATATATAAAAAAATATATATAAATATCTATTAAACAATACATAGAACATGTTCTGCTATGTGCAGAACATTGTAATGTGAAATATTTACAGTAAATACACAGTATAACACTTTATTAAATATGAATTTTGATATTTTCATCTACTTAACTGCAAATGGCACCAATGCACTTGTTTGTGCAATATTCTTTTTTAATAATTTTTATTAGATAGTGTTACTATTAGTGTAACTGTATTTTTAAATATATTTTTGATGTGTTTTGTTTTGCAAAACATTTAACAACAGAGCTCTGAGGGAGATGCTGTCCTGACGCGCGTTAACTTCACTAGTGCTCAAGCAATCGTGTTTACTTTCAATTTGTAATATGAGCTCTACAGCTGTGATAAACCCCTTTTCTCTCCTTTGTAAAGGTTAGTGCGCCGCTATATAGGGCCAGATAACAAGAGGTGTGCTAATGATAGCGCAGGACGTAATACACAAGATATTAAATGCAACACTTTAATTATAAATATACATTTGCATAATTTTCTGCTTTTTCAAATTAAGAGAACAAGAGAACAAAGAAAAATTGACAATAGGAGCAAATTAGAAAGTTGTTTTAAATGGCATGCTCTATATGAATCATGAAAGAAAACAAATTGGCTTTAGTATCCCTTTAAGAAGGTATTCCATCAATGCCCTAACACATTTTCTGTATGCTTTGGGCTCAAGTCATGTTAAGAGAGACAGACGGTTATATAGATATATAGATTAAGGGGTCAATTTATTAAAGTGTTTATTAATGGTGAATTGGCCAAATTCGGCCAATAAAAAATGACCCCATAGATATATTCAAAATAAATGTGTATAGCTTGTAGGAATTTAGGAAAGCTTTAATGATCTTGATGACCTCAGACAGACAAGAAAAATCACATGGTGCAATATTACAAGGAAAATAAGAAACACTGATAATATTAGTTGCTACACTGAATATTTCTCACATGAATTAGAGCTGATACAAGCTTTATTGTGTAGCGAGCTGTACAATGATTTATTGATTCATACTTTACTACAATGGAATCTTCTCCAAATATTCTGTGACTCTCTAAACAGGGGGGACAGCAGTGCAACAACAGATAAAGGAAATGATGTGAGCCTTCATAGGAAAATAAAAAAACTCACATGGGAGGAGCTCTATCATATAAACCAAGGATGGCTAGCTGACAGCCCATGGGCTACACATGGCCCTCTGCACTATATTTTGTGGCCCTAATTTAAAAACAGAACTGAGGATGTATGCATACTTGTTGTGGCCCTAAGAAAAAGTGGATCTAAAAATAAGTGCTTTAGACTTAAAGGGACACTGAGCCCCACATTTTTCTTTCATGATTAAGATAGAGAATACAACTTTAAACATTCCAATTTAGTTATATTATTTATTTTGCTTTATTTTTTAGATATCCTTTGTTGAAGAAATAGCAATGCACATGTGTGAGCCAATCACACAAAGCTTCTATGTGCAGCAACCAATCAGCAGCTACTGAGCCTATCTAGATTTTTTCAGCAAAGAAAATCAAAAGAATAAAACAAATTAGATAATAGAAGTAAATTAGAAAGTTGTTTAAAATTGCATAATCTTTCTAAATAATGAAAGAAAAAATGTGGGTTTCATGTCCCTTTAAGGACAGCCTATTCAATTTAAATTAACCCCAAAATTTGCAAACAGTAGATAGAGGGTACCCTGCAACATTATATAGATCTGACCCTGTTTTGGATTCTCTTAAATAAAAGTAACTTATACCACCAAAAATCAAGAGATTTACCTCTAGGTTATCTAGCTTAGAGCTTTTTAATTTTTTTTACCTTTTATAAGTACTGTATATTTTAAGACCTTTATTAAGACATTATTCCATGCCCTCACACATTTTCTGTATTCTTTGGGTTCAAGTCATATTAAAGGAATAGTCTAGTCAAAATTAAACTTGCATGATTCAAATAGAGCAGAAAAATTGATAATAGGAGTAATTTAGAAAGTTACTTAAAATTGGTGCTCTATCTGAATCATGAAAGATTAATTTTGACTAGACTATTCCTTTAAAAGATATTGTTCTCAGTTAGGGAACCTGTTGTGCATTTTCAAGGCGAGTGGGCAGCGGAGTTATTGCACATAAAAATGTTTTTTTTTGCTCTTTTTTTTTTTTTTTTAAAAAAAAGCTTTATTGAAGATATAGCAAACAATCAGCCAGATTACGAGTTTTGCGGTAAGAGGGGTTCTGTACTAACTTGCACGTTATTGTCACCGCTCACTTACCTACAGCGCTGGTATTACAGGTATTTATAAACCCGGCGTTAAAAGGCAAGAAGTGAGGGAAGAGCAAAATTGTGCTCCGTACCGCACTCCAATACCAGCGCTGCTTAAGTCAGCGGTGAGCTGTTTATATGTGTACGTGCATGATTTCCCCATAGACATCAATGGGGAGAGCCGGCTGAGAAAAAGTCTAACACCTGCAATAAAGTTTACACCTAACACCCTAACATGAACCCTGAGTCTAAACACCCCTAATCTTGCAATTATTAACCCCTAATCCGCCGCCCCCGACATCGCCGACACCTACATTATACTGATTAAGCTCTAATCTGCCGCTCCGGACATCGCCACCACTATAATAAACATATTAACCCCTAAACCGCCGCACTCCCGCATCACAAACACTAGTTAAATAGTATTAACCCCTAATCTGCCACCCCTAACATCGCCGCCACTATACTAAATTTATTAACCCCTAAATCTAAGTCTAATCCTAAAACCCCTTAACAAATATATTTAAATAAAATCTAAATCAAACCTACTATTAATAAATAAATAATTCCTAGTTAAGTAATAATAATAAGTAATTCCTAGTTAAAACTAAATATTTACCTGTAAAATAAACCCTAAGCTAGCTAAAATATAACTAATAGTTACATTGTATCTAACGTAGGGTTTATTTTTATTTTACAGGCAAGTTTGTATTTATTTTAACTAGGTAGAATAGTTACTAAATAGTTATTAACTATTTACTAACTAACTAGCTAAAATAAATACAAATTTACCTGTAAAATAAAACTTAACCTGTTACACTAACACCTAACACTACACTACAATTAAATAAATTACCTAAATAAAAAACAATTAAATAAATTAAATACAAAATACTAAATTAGACAAAATAAAAAACAAATTACAAGATATTTAAACTAATTACACCTGGGGGGCGGAGCAAGCCGGGTAGGTGAGCGGTCGCACATTCCGTGAGCTCTGAACAAACCATTATCCTATACCGCTCACCTACCATAAAAAACAGCCACAGCAGCTTAAACTTCTCAAATTTGCCTACTAATCAGCTATAGCCTGGACACCCAGTATTGGGGACAGCTGGGAGCTGCATACATTCGAGAAAACTTAAGTCTTGCAGAGCGGATAAGTGAAAACGGCGGCCATCTTGGATGCCGGACGGAAACTTCAATTTCTCAGTTATTATAGGGGACTAACAAAAATCCGACCCAAGCACCTTGAAATAGATTCGTGGGGACAGCTATCTGTTTGCTACTTTGACAACAGTTAAGCAGTAAAAATGGCGACTGTCGTGGATTGGAAACTGAGAGCTCGGGGCTACATTGAGGCCTCCTTGTGGCTATTGGAGACACAGTTGAACAAGCTTTTTGGAGCACCTACCCTTAACTATATCCCATCTACACGGGAGACACAAGGGCAAGGAGTATACAGAGAAGGAGCGGATGGGCCGACCACATTTGCCAATACATATAATACCGAGGCGGAGACCCTGCTACATACTGCTCAGCAGAGACAGCAAACTCAGGCCGCAACTGGGAAGACTACAGATCAACGGAAGCTTCATCTTCCATCTGTCTCTGAGAACTTCGACTCACCTAGCTTCAGCTGTGGCCCTAAACTCCCATCAGAACCTAATCTGTGGATCGACCCCCACTTGCTTTTCATCCATACCCCAAAAGCGCTCTTGCATGAGCACCAAAACACCTGTAGTGGCAAAAAGGCCTTCTTCCTGACCGCATACTCAGACTTACTTAGTAAGTTGGGGCAGGCTACCGAAAAAGAATGCTAAGGCTCGCTAAGAGATATTCTTGCCCTGGAACTTCAGCCTTGCGTTCTGGTGTGGGGTAAAAGATTCACCCTTCTAGTATGCTGTGCCATTGCATTACCCCTCACCTAGACTTCTAATCTCTCAGAGGAACTATGTGTGAAACCGGACATTTTCAACATAATATGTAACATTGCTTATATAAGTATTGTTCCCTTGCCCAAGTATGTTCCGTGTTTATATTGGTTACTGTTTTAGCAACTCTATATACAGTAGTTGGAGCTAGTATAACATAGATATAATAGAGTTACTGACCTCTAGCTCTTCATATATATATATATACTTCTATAAACTCCCTATCTACGAGAATAGCTGTAGATATTGTGCTCTGTTCATATTAATTGCTGGAGATTTATCTTATAGTGTCCTCACACCTAATTTAATTCTGTATGCTATAATTACCATGGGGTGCTGATATACAGTATATATATATATATATGTTGCTTCATTTATCATGTTGTTTATTATATATCTGTTAGCTACATGTAGAGTCAATTTATAGTATGCTGCTCTCAGCATGCCATACTACTCCCTCCCTCTAAAGCAAGATGAAGACCATTGTATATTCAAATTCTGGTACCACTGGTATAAGAAGGGTATTCATATCCCCCACCCCAGTTTCATGCTTCCCTCTATACATGGCTCATTCATATAAGGTTTTCCAATAGTGCAGTATATATGCCCTACTAAGCTTTTTTCCCCCCCTAGCAAGTAGAAGATTTGAAGACAACCCATCATATATTAATGACTGTTAAGCACTTTTGTAATATTGCAACTTGCTAGGATATTACTGATTTTTCTATTATCTGTTTGCTAGCATGTCAATATATACCCAATTTTGGTTATATTAATCTACATTAGGATGTTTAGGCTATTCGTTTCTCCCCTGATATTTCCATTACTAGACTATATAATACCTCCTGATCTATGTGCATATGTGTGAATTCTGCCTTAACAATTAGTTTATCGCTTCCACACTAAGAGATCCCTTAGCTCAGCATTCAAACTTTTTCAGCTACCTTCAGGAAGCCATTTCCACCACTGTGGTTGCCACAATTCACTCACTTGGTGTAATGGTGCTACCAGCGGCAGAGGTAGCATCTAATGTTCACTAGATCCAGTGGATTGTTTATATCATAGTGTATATTTGACATATATGGCAAGATTATTCACCATATCACATATCAAACAATGTTCATACTATAGGGGTACCATCGTACACTTAACGGGCCTACGTAATTAGATACCTCCAAGAACCTAGCTTAGTCTTATCCAAACATATGTACATGTGTACAGGTATATGTGTATGAGGGTGCGTATATATAGATGTGTATAGTCCCCAATGATTTCTGGGGTATCCGCTTGTTATTTATAGTTGGGCTTAGGAACGGTTGCCAGGGGTTAAATTCTTCTGGTAAACCCTCATCATCACATAGTGTCCCTCTTTGCCTCTTACCCATTAGTTGAGAGCTTCTTGTATAATATACTATTATTAAAAAGTTTTATTCACACATATAACCACCCCCCCCATATTGACTTTACCTACTCTAATTAGATCAGCTGGACTGATCAATTATACTAACCAGTTGAGTTTACAACCCCTAAATACACCCTGTCTTCTTTACAGCTTCACTTGCTCTCCTCTTCAGCGTAACAGCATTATATAATTGATACCCTATATATTAAAAGCTTCCTTTGGCATATAGTTTATTGATCACATTCATTTACCACCTCCCCCCTCCCCTTTCTACAATATGTCTCCTAGTCTTAGGAGAACTAAATAAGTGGTTTCTCTCTTCTATACCGCACTTACCACTACTCCCTTGGTATTTTCCTCTAATTCACATAGCTCCATAATGCGGAACTCACCTATTTATTATTAAGGGAGTTTAGATTTTATTATAGTATACTGAATACACGTTTATTTTCTAGAATTTATCTATAATCCTACAGTATAAAAAAAGTTAAAAAAGAGGTTTTTTCAATAAGGGTCTATGAGTGGCCCTCTCCAATTCATGGCTACCTACTTTACATTATGTTTATGACAACTCCATGTGGCCTAAAAGTGGTCGCTTACATCATATAGTGGGTGTTCAGTTAACAAGGCACTTATTGTGTATTATGGGAAAGTAATTTGTCATTCAATTATATTGTTTATTTATTTGGCATATGTCTGCAGCTTATTCTGTAATAATCTTTTGTTTCTTATGTATTATGTATTGGCAATTACTAATCTAATAACTAATTACCTAATCTAATAACCCAGGCCCTATCAAAATAATAAAGCCCCCCCAAAATAAAAAAAACCCTAGCCTAAACTAAACTACCAATAGCCCTTAAAGGGCCTTTTGAAGGGCATTGCCCCAAAGAAATCAGCTCTTTAACCTGTTAAAAAAAATACAAACAACCTCCCCAACAGTAAAACCCACCATCCACACAACCAACCCCCAAATAAAACCCTAACTAGAAAAAACTAAGCTCCCCATTGCCCTGAAAAGGGCATTTGGATGGACATTGCCCTTAAAAGGGCATTTAGCTCTATTGCAGCCCAAAGCCCTAACCTTAAAATAAAACCCACCCAATAAACCCTTAAAAAAACCTAACACTAACCCCTAAAGATCCACTTACAGTTTTGAAGATCCGACATCCATCCTCAACGAAGCCGGGAGAAGTCCTTATCGAAGCTGCAAGAAGTCCTCAATGAAGCCGGGAGAAGTCTTCATCCAAGCAGGGTGAAGGGGTCCTCCAGATTGGCAGAAGTCTTCATCCAGACGGCATCTTCTATCTTCATCCATCCGGCGCTGAGCGGATCCATCTTCTCTTCCAAAGAAGTATTCTTCCCGAATGAATGTTTCTTTAAGTGACGTCATACAAAATGGCGTCCCTTAGATTCCAATTGGCTGATTGGCTATCAGACAATCGGAATTAAGGCTGAAAAAATCCTATTGGCTGATGCAATCAGCCAATAGGATTGAGCTCGCATTCTATTAGCTGTTCCAAACAGCCAATAGAATGCCAGCGCCGGATGGATGAAGATAGAAGATGCCATCTGGATGAAGACTTCTGCCCGTCTGGAGGACCACTTCTCTTGGCTTGGATGAAGACTTCACCAAGCTTCGTTGAGGACTTCTCCCGGCTTCGTTGAGGATGGATGTGGGCTCTTCAAAACTGTAAGTGGATCTTCAGGGTTTAGTGTTAGGTTTTTTTAAGGGTTTATTGGGTGGGTTTTATTTTTAGGTTAGGGTTTGAGCCGCAATAGAGCTAAATGCCCTTCTAAGGGCAATGCCCATACAAATGCCCTTTTCAGGGCAATGGGGAGCTTAGTTTTTTTTTATTAGGGTTTTATTTGAGGGGGGTTGGTTGTGTGGGTGGTGGGTTTTACTGGGGTTTTTTTCAGGTAAAAGAGCTGATTTCTTTGGGTCAATGCCCAGCAAAAGGCCCTTTTGAGGGCTATTGGTAGTTTAGTTTAGGCTAGGGTTTTTTATTTTGAGGGGCTTTTTTATTTTCATAGGGCTTTTAGATTAGTTGTAATTAGTTTAAATACCTTGTAATTTGTTTTTTATTTTGTGTAATTTTGTGGGGGGGTTTTGTAATTTAGGTAATTGTATTTAATTTATTTAATTGTATATAATTTAGGTAATTTATTTAATTGTAGTTTAGTGTTAGGTGTTAGTGTAACTTAGGTTAGGTTTTATTTTACAGGTAAATTTATAGTTAATTTAGCTAGGTAGTTATTAAATAGTTAATAACTATTTAGTAACTATTCTACCTAGTTAAAATAATTACAAACTTGCCTGTGAAATAAAAATAAAACCTAAGCTAGCTACAATGTAACTATTAGTTATATTGTCGCTAGCTTATGGTTTATTTTACAGGTAAGTATTTAGTTTTAAATAGGAATTATTTAGTTATTAATTGTAGGTTTTATTTATATTTATTGTTATTATATTTAAGTTAGGGGGTGTTAGGGTTAGGATTAGACTTAGGTTTAGGGGTTAATAAATATACTATAGTGGGGGCGGCAGATTAGGGGTTAATAAATGTAGGTAGGTGGCGGCGATGTTAGGGACAGCAGATTAGGGGTTAATAATATTTAACTAGTTTTTACGATGCAGGAGTGTGGTGGTTTAGGGGTTAATATGTTTATTATTGTGGCGGTGATGTTGGGAGCGGCAGATTAGGGGTTAATATTTTTATTTTAGTGTTTGCGATGTGGGAGGGCCTCTGTTTAGGGGTTAAAAGGTAGTTTATGGGTGTTAATGTACTTTTTAGCACTTTAGTTATGAGTTTTATGCTACAGCTTTGTAGTGTAAAACTCATAACTACTGACTTTAGAATGCATTACGAATCTTGCGGGATAGACTGTACCACTCATTTTTTGGCCTAAAAAATAAAGCTTGTAATATCGGCGCTATGGAAGTCCCGTTGAAAAAAGACTATACGCAAATTGCGTAAGTTGATTTGCGGTAAAGCCAAAAAAAGTGTGCGGGACAGCTGTTCCTACAAGACTCGTAATAGCAGCGGTAGTGCTTTTTTACTCATAACGCAAAGCTTGTAATCTAGCCGAAAATATATAGCCGAATATAAACAATTAACTGTTATCACACAAAAGGAAAGTTCAGTATGATTGAGACCGTCCAAAAGAAGGACACATTACAAACTTGTTTGCATAAACACGGCATATAACCATAAAATACTGAGAACAAAAGAAAAAACAACATAAGATGTACAGGGTGCGATGTTGTTCTCGCAAGGAGGCACAAAGACATCACCTATAGAGGAGTTGAAATGTATCATTCGGTCTAAAGTGATTGCGGATGCGAAGGGGGCTCTGAGGGAGGTGGAGTGTGATCATGTTGGTGGTGACATTTGATTTAAATATTCTTCCCAGAGGAAACAAATGGATTGATAGTCGTTTAGATGTTTGCTGTGTGTAGTGGTATTTTTCCAGCTGGAGGGATTGGGAGGTCATCTCTCTCCAAATGTTAATCGGTGGGAGGTGTGGGGATTTCCAATTATTTGGGATAAGTCTTTTTGCTGAGTTGACCATAATGGTAAGCAGTGCGAGTTTCAATTTACACTTAATCTTGGTGAATTTATTGAAAAGGAAAAACCAAATGTTTAGGTCTAGGGTAATTGAAAGTGCCTTTTCAATTTTGGCCTTGATCGCTAGCCAGTAGGATTGGGCGACGAGGCAGGCCCACCAAATGTGGGTGGGGGTACCTTCTATGTTGCAACCTCTCCAACAGGTTGGGGAGGTGGTGGGGAAAATTATATGTAGACAAGACGGAGTATAATACCATCGGCATAAGAATTTAAAATTAACATTCATCTCTAGTGTGTGTATAGAAGATGAGGACTTAGTCATGGAGGAGAAGATGTGTTGCCATGTTGTTTGAGTCTGGTGTGCACCTATCTCTTTTTCCCATTTGTCTGCATAGGAAGGGATCAAGGTTGTGTATGGGTGCATGAGTATTTGATATGAGGTTGATAGGAGACCCCTGTTTAAGTTATCCTGGATGCAGATGCTTTCAAAATTGGTTAAGTTGCATGTGAATTGGGTTGTGTGCGGATTTCTCATGAGAAAATCTCTGACATCTGTGTGTAGCGAAACCAGTTTTCATATGTGGGGCCTAGGTGGGGGTAATCTCGATTTGAGATTTGGGTTTATCATTATCTAAGAGGATATGGCAAGGTATAGATTTGGTTAGATGAGGTTGCAGTAATGCTTGCTCTGGTTCTGGAAGGAGAAATCAAAATTAGCTAAGATGGGAGTTAGGGTGGAGGGTATTGTGGATATATAACTGTGCTTTTTAAATAATTTATCCCATAAATGAAAAGTTTCTGTGATTATTGACGGTAGATGGGTTGGTAAGTGCCTTGATTTTGGGGAGAGCCAGCACTTGCTCCCACAGTGATTTGTGTTGGATAGGTGGTGCTCTAAAAGAACCCATTCTTTATGTGATTAGTGCTTACACCAGTTGATGATTCTGGTAAGAAAAGTGGCCAAACTGTATTGTTGCAGGTTTGGAATTCCTAAGCCTCCTAAGTCTTTTGGGTGGTAGAGTGTTGCAGTTGTGATTCAGGGTCATTTGTGTTGCCAGATATATTTCATGATCATCTTTTGTAGATTATGCATTAGTGACAGCGGTAAAGGGATGGGGAGGGTCTGGAACAGATACAGTATCTTGGGAAGAAGGATCATTTTGGGGATCCTGCCCATCCATGACAATGTTTTATTTCTCCACGAGCGTAGGAGAGCTTGTATCATTGTGGATATGGCTTTAAAATTTGCATCTAGTAATGTGGGCTTGTAGGGAGATATGTGTATTCCTAAGTATTTAATAGACAGTTGTTGGGTGCGAAAAAGAGCTAGTGATTGTATTGTTTTCAGTTCGTCTGCCTGAAGTCAGATGGGAAGGAGTTCTGATTTGGAAATATTGAGAAGGGGGGGAATCGAGGAGGTTGGCCGTGCAAGCGTTAAGAAAATGTCATCCGCATATAAGGAAGTTTTGTATTCATAATGGTCGAATTTGAAACCCTGGATAGCAGAGTTTTTCCGGATATGGGAGGCCAGGACCTCCATGGCTAGGATAAATAGTATAAGAGAAAGGGGGCAGCCCTATCTCGTACCATTAGAGATCTGAAATGAGGAAGATAGCGTATCTGACTTTGGCTAGTGGTTGATTGTATAGTGAATTTTTTTTCCCAATAAAGGTCTGGTCAAATCCGAATTTAGTGAGTGTTGTCCGTAGAAATTGCCAGTTTAGCCTATCAAAGGCTTTCTCTGTGTCCATAGAGATAAACGCAGAGGGGATTTTGTGATTATGGGCAAATTCCATTAGATGCAAAATCTTGAGTGTTATCTTTTGTCTCTCTATAAGGGTAAAGCCTGCTTGGTTTAAATGAATTAAAGATGATATTATGGTGTTTTTGCGGGTAGCGAGTATTTTTGCATACAATTTGATGCCCGCATTGAGGAGAGATATTGGGCGAAAATTCGCCAGAATGGTGGGTGGTTTCCCTGGCTTGGGGATGACTACTACATGTGCCTCTAGCATGGATTGGGGACAAGGGGTTGTTGTGAGACACTTCATTAAAAAGGTGTGTGAGATGCGGTACAAGTAATGGTGAGAATTTATGGTAGTACTTGCCTGATAGTCCATCAGGGCCTGGGCTTTTCCCATTATTTAATGATTTAATGGCTCTGAGAAATTCATTGTGTGAGATAGGCTTGTTAAGGTCTTTAAGCTGGTCAGATGAGAGTGTGGGTAATTGTGCATTGGAAACGTAGTCAGTCATGGACGGGGGTGTTGGCTGTGTTGGCCTGTCTGTATGGAGATTATAAAGAGCGGAGTAGTAGTCATGAAAAGATTAAAGGATATCCTTAGTAGTTTTGAGAGTAATTGAGGAGTTGGGTTGTTGGATTTCATATATGTGAGATTTTAATCTTTTCTTTTTCAGTGCCCTAGCCAATAGTTTACCTGAATGGGTAGGGGGGGTAGAAGTAATGAAAGGGTGGGAAGGCTGGAATAGGGAATGGAGGCTAGAAGAATGGGGGTTATTGTATTGAGGTATAGTTATAAAGACCTGTAAAATGTAAAAGGGTTACAAACACATGGTACATTTACTTGCCTGATCTGGTGGGTAGCTTTAGTCATGAGTCCGTACATTCTACAAAGTCCTTACAGATTAAAGGTGAAGAAGGTATTAGACAGAGTGGGTCGATGAAGTGCAGTTGGAAGTAGTATGGCTCCTAGGTGAGACCTCGATTGATTTATTATTTTTTTGTGTGCCATGACTTGGCTGGTGGATTTTGTCTCTTGGGGGGAGAAGACATGGTGTGGGCGGGGGTGGTGGACCCAGAATGGTCTAGGTCCAGTGTGGAACAAAAATTTGTGATATCCTCTGGAGTCCTACATATATGGCGGGAATTGTTCCTGATGGTCCAGATATGCGTCGGGAATCCCCATCGATATGGGATCTTTATATTCCGTAATAAGGTGGTGATTGGAGCAAATTCTTTCCACCGTTGCAGTGTCCGTGTTGAAAGGTCCTGAAAGAATCGCAAAACATTTCCTCTAAATATCACAGGTTGATTCTTTCTGGATTGAGATAAGAGCATTTCTTTTTCTTGGAAATTCTTGAAGCGAATTACAATGTCTCTGGGTAGCGCTGAGTCTGGTGGCTTAGGCCTTAAAGTTCTGTGTGCTCTGACCCATGGGATCTCTGCTGTATAGGAGGAATCTTTTATTTGCTGGAACAAGGCTTGAAGATAGACTGTATAGTCTCTCGATAACACAGACTCAGGCACACCCGTGATGCGCATGTTTTTGTGTCGGCTGCAGTTCTCCAAGTCATCCAGTTTTTCCTGGAGTGACACTATGGTGTGTTGCTGTGTGGCTAGCTGTTCCATGAGTTGTTGAATATCTTCTTTCATGTTGTCTTGGTTACCTTCCAAGGTTTCCACTTGAAAGTCGAGGGTATGTATATCCTATATATACATGACTGCACTATGTCTGCGATATCTTGTTTTGTGGGGAGATTTTGCAAGAGTGTTGTCGGCAGTTGTGAGTCTGCTGCTTGGGGCCTGCAGTGTTGCGAGTCTTGAGCAGCATTTGCTCCAAGTTTTTCTTTTTGATTAAGATTGGTGGGAGACATATCTGTTGTCAAAAAACAAAGTTTGGATACTACTCCAGGTAAAGTTAAAAACAGTCTTTATTAATTCCTTTAAAAGACATCATGGCTGAGGCTGCAGCTGTAAAAAAGCATGTAGAAAAAGCGGATCTTACCTGATCTGTTGTGTCTGAGCTTTGTAGGAAAGAGGACATTTTTAGAAGTTTGCCTGTTGCAGGTTCACTAGCTTATCTTGTTTTAAGGCATGTCTAGTTGACATGATAAATGACATGTGTGTATACCTGAACTGGTGTGACTGATGGTTCAGTCTCTGTAACAGTAAGCAGAAATCTCAGGAATTAAGATTTGGTTTATCCCTCTTTTCTTTGTAAGAAGTGGATGCTAGATAGTTAGATTCTGTGTAGTATTACTTTATGGGACTTAATTATTTTCAAAGCTGGGAGCTGATAGCTGATGGGATTTGTGGCCTTTTATATTTTCCCTGCTTTTATTTTTGTGTTATTATTTTTCTCTTCCCCCTGTTGTGGGCACCACTAGGTCGAGTTAGGGAGGGAGCAGGGCAAGCTATTACCTCTGGTGCACTGTGTGCACAATGTGTGGAGGTGTCTATGCAGTTTCCTTACCCTTTCCGGTCTGTTGTAGGCCCAAGCCGGGGGCTAAATTTGTATCTGGTATCCGGATCGAAGTGTGCAGCCTCCGGTGTGACCTGTCGGCTGGGATGTTCCTAACTCAGCGTGGTGCTAGTTGCAGTCGCTATTACTGGCTGGAAGGTCTGGGTAGGCCCGAATAGGCCAGATTCAAAAGTAGGCGATTTCCTCCCAATCTTCACAGATAATGATGCTGGGTAATAGGGGAGCTGGATTGGTTGGTTTAGTGGTATTTAAAGGCAGGATGGCTAATATAATAGGCTAGATATAGGGCCTTAGTGGCGGAGCTCCAGTGTTATGCTGCTCTCATGTCAGCAGCTGGCTCCGCCCCCCATCATCTCCTGCTCTTGATTTACCTGTAAATGACCTAAAGGAACAATTTATCTCCTTTGAAGTGACAGAGATGTTAGACTCAGTGGTCTTATGCAACACAAGGGCCCCAAAGTAAATTCCTCTGCTTTGTAAATGAGCACAAGAATTCCTAAACTTATACATTTATTATAAAAGGAACCCCATAGAGCCTACAGACAGATAAAGTGGTGCAGAGAAGTGAGTTGAATCAAGAAATATATACATAAACAAATAAATAAACTACAATACAAAAAGGTACAGCAAAGTCAGAATCAGACATTAATGATTTGGACAGAGCATACCGTTTTAAACAACTTTCTAAATTACTTCTATTATTTAATTTGCTTTCTTCTCTTGTTATCCTTTGCTGAATGGTTTATCTAGGTAAGCTCAGCAGCAGCAGCAGCAGCAGCAAAGAACCTAGGTTCTAGCTGCTGATTGGTGGGTGCATATATATATATATATATTGTCATTGGCTCACCCATATGTTCAGTTAGAAACCAATAGGGCATTGCTGCTCCTTCAACAAAGGAAACCAAGAGAATGAAACACATTTGATAATTGAAGTAAACTGGATAGTTGTTTAAAATTGTATGTTCTACCTAAATCATGAAAGAAAATGTTTGGGTTTCATGTCCTTTTAATTGTAGCTATTAAATGCAACATTTTAATGCATTTTACACATTGAGAAATATATAAAGCATAATCTAACAATTTAAATGAATAGAATGTATGGCTGAATTATATCAACTGTAGTTTTATTTCAAATGTTATAATGCTGTAGCCAAGAATTCCATCATGCGTTGGATTAATATCTTTGTATCACAATGTTACAAGTAATTTCTGGTAAATGTATTGGTGGAATTTATCAACGTATTTGGAGATGTGTTATCATGAAAATGATCTGAACACTCCTCAAGATTAACATACCTGTGTACAACCCTGATAACGGTACACTGAAGAAAATATTTGATTCTGCTGATAAATAACAGTATTGTAGGTGGCCTCCTATGAACTTGGTCAAACTTGTTTTTATATAGCAGGTTACAAAATTCTGGCGGGGAACGAAAGGTTTTCTCAGATGACATTATTTATAGTTATCAGCTATTGATCTTTACATACCAAGAATGTTTTGTTCTGTGAAAAAAAGTCTGCTTGAATGATTCCAAAGTAAACTTGTAACAAGAAAATTATCTGCATGTAAAGTTTATCTATCATGTGTACCTGAGAATGGTCTTCATGAATATACTGTATCCTCTACGAAAAAGGTTACTTTAGAAAAAAAAAATAGTTTAAAGGGACATAAAACCCAATTTTTTTCTTTCAATAACTTTCCAATTTACTTCTATTATCAAATTGTCTTTGTTTTCTTGTTATCCATTGTTGAAAAACAGGAAGGTAAGTTCAGGAGTAAGAGAAGCAAGAGCAGTAGATGGCAGCACTATTTCCTGTCATGTAGTGCTCCAGATATGTGCACGCTACCTAGCTAGATATCTCTTCAACAAAGAATAACATGAGAACGACAAATATTTGATACTAGAAGAAAATTGGAAGTTTTTTTTTAAAATGGTATTCTCTATATGAATAATGAATGAAAAAAATTGGATTTCATATCCCTTTAAACCAAAGTAAAAAAAAAGGATTATATCATATATTTCTGTATTCTCTACTTGCTTGTGTCACTTGTTGGATATCTAGGGGACGAATTTATCAATGTCTATCTGACATGATACGCTGTAGCGTATCATGTCCGAAAGACATAGCTAAATGCCGTCATCGTATGCTTGTGCAATGCCTCCCCTGCAGATTTGCGGCCAATCGGCCACTAGCAGGGGATTTCAATTAACCCGATTGTATAAGATCGGGCGGATTAATGTCCGCAGCCTCAGAGGCAGCGGACCAGATAAGGAGCAGTGGTCTTAAGACCGCTGCTTCATAACTTCTGTTTCCGGTGAGCCTGAAGGTTTACGGGGAAACAGGGGCATCAGGGGCCATTTGGCCCTTGATAAATTGGCCCCCTAGTATTTTGTCATAGATATCCACCTGTTAAAAGATCATTAAAAAACAATCCGCTACTCTTCCACACTCCGTTTAATATTCCCACCTCCCACACTGTTATTATTGTTGAAGTTTCATCCCTTAGAGTCACCTTTGACTGAAAATGTTTTTATGCCAAATAATTAAGGTTTTGGCTAAATCTTGTAATTTTGACTTTAAAATATCACCAAGATTTGTAGTTTACTTATAAAATGTACCCAAAAAAATGAATTCACTCACTTATTATATTTCCCAGAGACTAACCTAAAAGCACAAAGTACCTCCCACTTTACTGTCCCTACATTATTATATCATGTATCTGCCAAGCTAATCATCCTTATACACTGCTCCATCTTCTTCATGGAATGCCAAGGTATTTCTGCCTTGGACTGTCAATAGATTTATTACCACTAGCGAGCTGCATGAGCACTGACATATTACCATATTGGTGATTTCTGAGCCTCCTCTATTCTCCCACCTCACTATGACAGGTTCAGGCTTGGATCGACAAAACTGTATGACTGTATGACTAAAATCCAACATGTAGAGTCTGTCCCTAACATCAGTCATATATTAATGCTATAGCAAAATTGGACAGGGGATGGTGGACAAAAGAATGTTTAGACCCTGTACAATATTACAAACAAAGGAGTTAATAAACCTAACAATATAGCTCATTCCCCTCTTCGTGCACCTTTTTTGGCACCAAATGACACAAATGAATGAACAGATCAATTTTGTCAAGCAATCATTTGTTATTCTTCAGTTTCGTTCAATAATGTATTCAGCTGTTCGTTTATCGGACAACTTGACAAATCAAAAAAATTCTGATGAATTTGCATTTCTCTGAATCCTGAATGCATATCTCTAGTAATCAAACCAAATAGTTTTTAGCTTAAGAAATTTGCGATACGCATATTTAACATAGAAATTTTCATAAAACATATTCATACTAATGAACAACTTTGCAACATATTTCAAAACTGAATTGTCAGTTTTTCTGTGCCTCAAATTTGTGACCCACTAGATAGAACATTAAATGATAGATATCTTTGTTTATCAACATGTCTTTCAAATCCATTGATTCTTTATCTCCCCCATTTTCCTTAACTCTTATACATTTTCCTTAGACCCTCTGAATTTTAGCACTAGCTACAGCCCTACTTACTGTCTATCTCAAAGTTCATATCTACAATGTACTTTAGAAACAGTCCTATAAAAAATATACCACATGAGTTTATAATTGAAACCACTGTCCTTCTTTATAGTGAGTACATTTGTGTAGGCTTTTGGAACATCAGGAATTAATATGCAGAATTTTTCTATAAACAACAAAGACCTACTTCTAATTACACTCTGGAATAGCAAGCTGTATATCATAAGATAAAGCTGTAGACTGTATAACCAAGATTTGAAACCCAACCAGATTCTTATATTGGTCTTAAATTTCTCTGTTGTTTCTTTATTTTTCAGAGCTGTATACTAAGCAGTATCCAACTTTTATCACTGCCAAATCTTATTTTACTGAGCAATACCAGGCTACAAAATGTTGCCAGTAAAAATCTCCCTATCTGAAAGTTTTCACAAAATATTATTCAAAAACTACACAATGCTTTATTGCCAAAAATTCTTTGTCAGGGAGAGATTTGGATGCAGAACTCATACTAAAATATGTGAGTTTTATATCTTTTCTCTACCAAATGTTGAGCTTTTGGACATATTTCCTGATTGAAAAATGTGTATAAAATGTAGTATATAGCCTATAATTTAGTTATTAATAGTAATTCATTACATAGCACCAATTGTATGGCATAAATATAGCCCAGTGGCTTGTAAACAAAATTGAATCTAAAAGCGATATATCGTACAATGTAGTAAATAATTATTAAATATCTATTTTGATCTCTCTACAAAAGAGTTCTATATTATTATTAATTTGCTGACATCAGAAACAGTAAGTTTATGGATAAGGCCAAATGAAACATGAGAAAGCAAATCCCTGTCCACTATTTACTGAACAATGCACTGAAATCGAGACACTGAACACAAATAATTACATTGAGACCATGGCATCTATTTATCAAGCAGTCAACCGCAAATACGCTGGAATTCCAATCAGCCAATAGAATGCGAGCTCAATCCTATTGGCTGATTGGATCAGACAATAGGATTGAACTTCAATCCTATTGGCTGATTGCATCAGCCAATAGGATTTTTCCTACCTTAATTCTGATTGGCTGATAGAATTCTATCAGCCAATCAGAATTGAAGGAACGCCATCTTGGATGACGTCACTTAAAGGAACCGTCATTGTTGAAGAAGATGTCGGATGAAGAGGATGCTCCGCGTTGGATGTCTTGAAGATTGAGCCACTCCACGTTGGATGGATGAAGATAGAAGATGCCGTCTGGATGAAGACTTCTGCCCATCTGGAGGACCACTTCTGCCCGTCTGGAGGACCACTTCTGCCGGCTTTGTTGAGGATTTCGGCCCGGTTGGGTGAAGACTTCTCACGGTAGGGTGATCTTCAAGGGGTTAGTGTTAGGTTTTTGTAAGGGGGGATTGGGTGGGTTTTAGAGTAGGGTTGGTTGTGTGGGTGGTGGGTTTTAATTTTGGGGGGGTTTGTAATTTTTTTTTACAGGTAAAAGAGCTGATTACTTTGGGGCAATGCTCCACAAAAGGCCGTTTTAAGGGTTATTTGTAAATTAGTGTAGGGTAGGGCTTTTTTCTATTTTGGGGGGGGGGGCTTTTTTATTTTGTTAGGGGGATTAGATTAGGTGTAATTAGTTTAAAAATCTTGTAATTTGTTTATTATTTTCTGTAATTTAGTGTTTGTTTGTTTTTTGTACTTTACATAATTTTATTTAATTGTATTTAATTGTATTTAGTTTAGGGAATTAATTTAATTATAGTGTAGTGTTAGGTGTAATTGTAACATAGGTTTGTTTTTGTTTTACAGGTATATTTGTATTTATTTTAACTAGGAAGTTATTAAATAGTTAAGAACTATTTAATAACTATTGTACCTAGTTAAAATAAATACAAACTTGCCTGTAAAATAAAAATAAACCCTAAGATTAGTTATAGTGTAGCTATCTTAGGGTTTATTTTACAGGTAAGTATTTAGTTTTAAATAGGAATAATTTATGGAATAATTTATTTAATGCTAGGAATTTTTATTTAGATTTATTTAAATTATATTTAAGTTAGGGGGTGTTAGGGTTAGGGTTAGACTTAGGTTTAGGGGTTAATAAATTTAATATAATGGCGACGTTGGGGGCGGCAGATTAGGGGTTAATAAATGTAGGTAGGTGGCGGCGGTGTAGGGGGGGCAGATTAGGGTTTAATAACTTTATGTAGGTGGCGGAGGTCTAGGGGGGCAGATTAGGAGTTAATAAATATAATGTAGGTGGCGGCGGTGTAGGGTGGGGCAGATTAGGGGTTAATTAGACATGTGCGGTTCGTTTCGGATTAATTCGGAAATTCGGTAAATTCGGTAAATTCGGAGATTCGGATCGATTCGGATTTCCAAATTAAAATACTTCCGAATCTACCAAATGAATCCGAAATAGCTGCCGAATCTCCGAATAAATCCGAATTAGCTCGTTAAAATTCGGCATTTCCCCATAGGAAACAATGGGAGTTTCGGCTGAAAAAAAACTAACACCGCAGCCCCATTGTTTCCTATGGGGAAACACTAAGTCTGCACCTAACACCCTAACATGTACCCCGAGTCTCTAAACACCCCTAATCTAACACTTATTAACCCCTAATCTGCCGCCCCCGCTATCGCTGACACCTGCATTATTTTATTAACCCCTAATCTGCCGACCGAATATCGCCGCCACCTACATTATAACTATTAACCCCCAATCTGCTGTCCCTAACACCGCCGACCCCTACATTATAGTTATTAACCCCTAATCTGCCCCCCCCAATGTCGCCGCAATCTAACTACAAGTATTAACCCCTAATCTGCCGACCCGATATCGCCGCCACCTACATTATAACTATTAACCCCTAATCTGCTGTCCCTAACACCGCCGACCCCTACATTATAGTTATTAACCCCTAATCTGCCTCCCCCAACGTCGCCGCAATCTAACTACAAGTATTAACCCCTAATCTGCCGACCGAATATCGCCGCCGCCTACATTATATCTATTAACCCCTAATCTGCTGTCCCTAACACCGCCGACCCCTACATTATAGTTATTAACCCCTAATCTGCCCCCCCCCCAACGTCGCCACAATCTAACTACAAGTATTAACCCCTAATCTGCCGACCGCAAATCGCTGCAACTATAATAAATGTATTAACCCCTAAACCGCCGCACTCCCGCCTCGCAAACACTATAATACATTTTATTAACCCCTAATCTGCCCTCCCTAACATCGCCGCCACCTACCTACAATTATTAACCCCTAATCTCCCGCCCCCAACGTCGCCGCTACTATAATAAGGTTATTAACCCCTAAACCTAAGTCTAACCCTAACACTAACACCCCCTAACTTAAATATAATTTAAATAAAACAAAATAAATTTACTATAGTTAAATAAATGAATCCTATTTAAAACTAAAGACTTACCTGTAAAATAAACCCTAAGATAGCTGCAATATAACTAATAGTTACATTGTAGCTATTTTAGGATTTATTTTTATTTTACAGGCAACTTTGTATTTATTTTAACTAGGTACAATAGTTATTAAATAGTTAATAACTATTTAATAACTACCTAGCTAAAATAAATACAAATTTACCTGTAAAATAAATCCTAACCTAAGTTACAATTACACCTAACACTACACTATCATTTAATTAATTAAATAAATGACTCATATTTAAAACTAAATACTTACCTGTAAAATAAACCCTAATATAGCTGCAATATAACTAATAGTTACATTGTAGCTATTTTAGCATTTATATTTATTTTACAGGCAACTTTGTATTTATTTTAACTAGGTACAATAGCTATTAAATAGTTATTGACTAATTAATAGCTACCTAGTTAAAATAATTACAAAATTACCTGTAAAATAAATCCTAACCTAAGTTACAATAAAACCTAACACTACACTATCATTAAATAAATTAACTACAAGTACCTACAATTATCTGCAATTAAATAAACTAAAGTACAAAACCCCCCCACTAAATTACAAAAATTAAAAAACCACTAAATTACAAAAAATAAAAAAATATTACAAGAATTTTAAACTAATTACACCTAATCTAAGCCCCCTAATAAAATAACAAAGCCCCCCAAAATAAAAAAAAATGCCCTACCCTATACTAAATTACAAAAGTTAACAGCTCTATTACCTTACCAGCCCTGAACAGGGCCCTTTGCGGGGCATGCCCCAAAGAAAACAGCTCTTTTGCCTGTAAAAAAAAAACCACAATCCCCCCCCCCACATTACAACCCACCACCCACATACCCCTACTCTAACCCAAACCCCCCCTTAAATAAACCTAACACTACCCCCCTGAAGATCTCCCTACCTTGAGTCGTGTTCACCCAGCCGGGCCGAAGTCTTCATCCGATGGGGCAGAAGAGGACATCCAGACCGGCAGAAGTCTTCATCCAAGCGGGGCAAGAAGAGGTCTTCCATCCATCATACAAGTACCAAAATACAAACAAACACTAAATTACCAAAATAATAAAATATTACAATAATTTTAAACTAATTACACCTAATCTAAGCCCCCTAATAGCTATTAATATAGCTTCAATATAACTAATAGTTACATTGTAGCTATTTTAGGATTTATATGTATTTTACAGGCAACTTTGTATTTATTTTAACTAGGTACAATAGTTATTAAATAGTTAATAACTATTTAATAACTACCTAGCTAAAATAAATACAAATTTACCTGTAAAATAAATCATAACCTAAGTTACAATTACACCTAACACTACACTATCATTAAATTAACTAAATAAATGAATCCTATATAAAACTAAAGACTTACCTGTAAAATAAACCCTAATATAGCTGCAATATAACTAATAGTTACATTGTAGCTATTTTAGCATTTATATTTATTGTACAGGCAACTTTGTATTCATTTTAACTAGGTTCAATAGCTATTAAATAGATATTGACTATTTAATAGCTACCTAGTTAAAATAATTTCAAAATTACCTGTAAAATAAATCCTAACCTAAGTTACATTTAAACCTAACACTACACTATCATTAAATAAATTAACTACAAGTACCTCCAATTAAATACAATTAAAAAAACTAAACTAAAGTACAAAACCCCCCCCACTAAATTACAAAAAATAAAAAAATATTACAAGAATTTTAAACTAATTACACCTAATCTAAGCGCCCTAATAAAATAACAAAGCCCCCCAAAATAAAAAAAATGCCCTAACCTATACTAAATTACAAAAGTTAACAGCTCTATTACCTTACCAGCCCTGAACAGGGCCCTTTGCGGGGCATGCCCCAAAGAAAACAGCTCTTTTGCCTGTAAAAAAAAAACACAATCCCCCTCCACATTACAACCCACCACCCACATACCCCTACTCTAACCCAAACCCCCCTTAAATAAACCTAACACTACCCCCCTGAAGATCTCCCTACCTTGAGTCGTGTTCACCCAGCCGGGCCGAAGTCTTCATCCGATGGGGCAGAAGAGGACATCCAGACCGGCAGAAGTCTTCATCCAAGCGGGGCAAGAAGAGGTCTTCCATCCATCAGAAAAGTACAAAAAAACAAACAAACACTAAATTAGCAAAAATAATAAAATATTACAATAATTTTAAACTAATTACACCTAATCTAAGCCCCCTACTAGCTATTAATATAGCTACAATATAACTAATAGTTACATTGTAGCTATTTTAGGATTTATATTTATTTTACAGGCAACTTTGTATTTATTTTAACTAGGTACAATAGCTATTAAATAGTTAATAACTATTTAATAACTACCTAGCTAAAATAAATACAAATTTACCTGTAAAATAAACCCTAACCTAAGTTACAATTACACCTAACACTACACTGTCATTAAATTAACTAAATAAATTAATCCTATATAAAACTAAATACTTACCTGTAAAATAAACCCTAATATAGCTACAATATAACTAATAGTTACATTGTAGCTATTTTAGCATTTATATTTATTTTACAGGCAACTTTGTATTTATTTTAACTAGGTACAATAGCTATTAAATAGATATTTACTGTTTAATAGCTACCTAGTTAAAATAATTACAAAATTACCTGTAAAATAAATCCTAACCTAAGTTACTATTAAACCTAACACTACACTATCATTAAATAAATTAACTACAAGTACCTACAATTAAATACAATGAAATAAACTAAACTAAAGTACAAAAAAAACAAACACTAAATTACAAAAAATAAAAAAAATTACAAGAATTTTAAACTAATTACACCTAATCTAAGCCCCCTAATAAAATAACAAAGCCCCCCAAAATAAAAAAATGCCCTACCCTATACTAAATTACAAAAGTAATCAGCTCTATTACCTTACCAGCCCTTAAAAGGGCCTTTTGCAGGGGCATGCCCCAAAGAAAACAGCTCTTTTGCCTGTAAAAAAACACAATACCCCCCCCCCACATTACAACCCACCACCCACATACCCCTACTCTAACCCAAACCCCCCTTAAATAAACCTAACACTACCCCCCTGAAGATCTCTCTACCGTGTCTTCACCCAGCGGGCCGAAGTCTTCATCCGATCGGGCAGAAGAGGACATCCAGACCGGCAGAAGTCTTCATCCAAGCGGGGCAAGAAGAGGTCTTCCATCCATCAGAAGTCTTGATCCAGGCGGCATCTTCTCTGTTCATCCATCGGGAGCGGAGCGGCAGCATCCTGAAGACATCCCACGCAGAGCATCCTCTTCTTTCTTGATTCGACGACTAGGTGACTGTACCTTTAAGTGACGTCATCCAAGATGGAGTCCCTTGAATTCCGATTGGCTGATAGGATTCTATCAGCCAATCGGAATTAAGGTAGGAAAAATCTGATTGGCTGATTCAATCAGCCAATCAGATTCAAGTTCAATCCGATTGGCTGATGGAATCAGCCAATCAGATTGACCTTGCATTCTATTGGCTGTTCCGATCAGGGCTGGTAAGGTAATAGAGCTGATTACTTTTGTAATTTAGTATAGGGTAGGGCATTTTTTTATTTTGGGGGGCTTTGTTATTTTATTAGGGGGCTTAGATTAGGTGTAATTAGTTTAAAATTCTTGTAATTTTTTTTATTTTTTGTAATTTAGTGTTTGTTTTTTTTGTACTTTAGTTTAGATTATTTCATTGTATTTAATTGTAGGTACTTGTAGTTAATTTATTTAATGATAGTGTAGTGTTAGGTTTAATAGTAACTTAGGTTAGGATTTATTTTACAGGTAATTTTGTAATTATTTTAACTAGGTAGCTATTAAACAGTAAATATCTATTTAATAGCTATTGTACCTAGTTAAAATAAATACAAAGTTGCCTGTAAAATAAATATAAATGCTAAAATAGCTACAATGTAACTATTAGTTATATTGTAGCTATATTAGGGTTTATTTTACAGGTAAGTATTTAGTTTTATATAGGATTAATTTATTTAGTTAATTTAATGACAGTGTAGTGTTAGGTGTAATTGTAACTTAGGTTAGGGTTTATTTTACATGTAAATTTGTATTTATTTTAGCTAGGTAGTTATTAAATAGTTATTAACTATTTAATAGCTATTGTACCTAGTTAAAATAAATACAAAGTTGCCTGTAAAATAAATATAAATCCTAAAATAGCTACAATGTAACTATTAGTTATATTGTAGCTATATTAATAGCTAGTAGGGGGCTTAGATTAGGTGTAATTAGTTTAAAATTATTGTAATATTTTATTATTCTTGCTAATTTAGTGTTTGTTTGTTTTTTTGTACTTTTCTGATGGATGGAAGACCTCTTCTTGCCCCGCTTGGATGAAGACTTCTGCCGGTCTGGATGTCCTCTTTTGCCCCATCGGATGAAGACTTCGGCCCGGCTGGGTGAACACGACTCAAGGTAGGGAGATCTTCAGGGGGGTAGTGTTAGGTTTATTTAAGGGGGGTTTGGGTTAGAGTAGGGGTATGTGGGTGGTGGGTTGTAATGTGGGGGGGGGGTATTGTGTTTTTTTTACAGGCAAAAGAGCTGTTTTCTTTGGGGCATGCCCCGCAAAAGGCCCTGTTCAGGGCTGGTAAGGTAATAGAGCTGTTAACTTTTGTAATTTAGTATAGGGTAGGGCATTTTTTTTTATTTTGGGGGGCTTTGTTATTTTATTAGGGGGCTTAGATTAGGTGTAATTAGTTTAAAATTCTTGTAATATTTTTTTATTTTTTGTAATTTAGTGGGGGGGGGGTTTGTACTTTAGTTTAGTTTTTTTAATTGTATTTAATTGTAGGTACTTGTAGTTAATTTATTTAATGATAGTGTAGTGTTAGGTTTAATTGTAACTTAGGTTAGGATTTATTTTACAGGTAATTTTGTAATTATTTTAACTAGGTAGCTATTAAATAGTCAATATCTATTTAATAGCTATTGAACCTAGTTAAAATAAATACAAAGTTGCCTGTACAATAAATATAAATGCTAAAATAGCTACAATGTAACTATTAGTTATATTGCAGCTATATTAGGGTTTATTTTACAGGTAAGTCTTTAGTTTTATATAGGATTCATTTATTTAGTTAATTTAATGATAGTGTAGTGTTAGGTGTAATTGTAACTTAGGTTATGATTTATTTTACAGGTAAATTTGTATTTATTTTAGCTAGGTAGTTATTAAATAGTTATTAACTATTTAATAGCTATTGTACCAAGTTAAAATAAATACAAAGTTGCCTGTAAAATAAATATAAATCCTAAAATAGCTACAATGTAACTATTAGTTATATTGAA
Organism: Bombina bombina; assembly: GCF_027579735.1. Classification (NCBI taxonomy): domain Eukaryota; kingdom Metazoa; phylum Chordata; class Amphibia; order Anura; family Bombinatoridae; genus Bombina; species Bombina bombina. The sequence continues at coordinate 265,552,677 of NC_069505.1, read as the reverse complement.
GCTATATTAATAGCTAGTCGGGGGCTTAGATTAGGTGTAATTAGTTTAAAATTATTGTAATATTTTATTATTTTTGGTAATTTAGTGTTTGTTTGTATTTTGGTACTTGTATGATGGAATGTAAGACCTCTTCTTGCCCCGCTTGGATGAAGACTTCTGCCGGTCTGGATGTCCTCTTCTGCCCCATCGGATGAAGACTTCGGCCCGGCTGGGTGAACACGACTCAAGGTAGGGAGATCTTCAGGGGGGGTAGTGTTAGGTTTATTTAAGGGGGGTTTGGGTTAGAGTCGGGGTATGTGGGTGGTGGGTTGTAATGTGGGGGGTGGATTGTGTTTTTTATTACAGGCAAAAGAGCTGTTTTCTTTGGGGCATGCCCCGCAAAGGGCCCTGTTCAGGGCTGGTAAGGTAATAGAGCTGTTAACTTTTGTAATTTAGTATAGGGTAGGGCATTTTTTTTATTTTGGGGGGCTTTGTTATTTTATTAGGGGGCTTAGATTAGGTGTAATTAGTTTAAAATTCTTGTAATATTTTTTTATTTTTTGTAATTTAGTGTTTGTTTTTTTTGTAATTTAGTGGGGGTTTTTTGTACTTTAGTTTATTTAATTGTAGATAATTGTAGGTACTTGTAGTTAATTTATTTAATGACAGTGTAGTCTTAGGTTTAATTGTAACTTAGGTTAGGATTTATTTTACAGGTAATTTTGTAATTATTTTAACTAGGTAGCTATTAATTAGTCAATAACTATTTAATAGCTTTTGTACCTAGTTAAAATAAATACAAAGTTGCCTGTAAAATAAATATAAATGCTAAAATAGCTACAATGTAACTATTAGTTATATTGCAGCTATCTTAGGGTTTATTTTACAGGTAAGTATTTTGTTTTAAATATGATTCATTTATTTAGTTAATTTAATGATAGTGTAGTGTTAGGTGTAATTGTAACTTAGGTTAGGATTTATTTTACAGGTAAATTTGTATTTATTTTAGCTAGGTAGTTATTAAATAGTTATTAACTATTTAATAACTATTGTACCTAGTTAAAATAAATACAAAGTTGCCTGTAAAATAAAAATAAATCCTAAAATAGCTACAATGTAACTATTAGTTATATTGTAGCTATATTAGGGTTTATTTTACAGGTAAGTCTTTAGTTTTAAATAGGATTCATTTATTTAACTATAGTAAACTTATTTCGTTTTATTTAAATTATATTTAAGTTAGGGGGTGTTAGTGTTAGGGTTAGACTTAGGTTTAGGGGTTAATAACCTTATTATAGTAGCGGCGACGTTGGGGGCGGGAGATTAGGGGTTAATAATTGTAGGTAGGTGGCGGCGATGTTAGGGAGGGCAGATTAGGGGTTAATAAAATGTATTATAGTGTTTGCGAGGCGGGAGTGCGGCGGTTTAGGGGTTAATACATTTATTATAGTGGCGGCGATTTGCGGTCGGCAGATTAGGGGTTAATACTTGTAGTTAGATTGCGGCGACGTTGGGGGGGGCAGATTAGGGGTTAATAACTATAATGTAGGGGTCGGCGGTGTTAGGGACAGCAGATTAGGGGTTAATAGCTATAATGTAGGTGGCGGCGATATCGGGTCGGCAGATTAGGGGTTAATACTTGTAGTTAGATTGCAGCGACGTTGGGGGGGCAGATTAGGGGTTAATAACTATAATGTAGGGGTCGGCGGTGTTAGGGACAGCAGATTAGGGGTTAATAGCTATAATGTAGGCGGCGGCGATATCGAGTCGGCAGATTAGGGGTTAATACTTGTAGTTAGATTGCGGCGACGTTTGGGGAGGCAGATTAGGGGTTAATAACTATAATGTAGGGGTCGGCGGTGTTAGGGACAGCAGATTAGGGGTTAATAGTTATAATGTAGGTGGCGGCGATATCGGGTCGGCAGATTAGGGGTTAATACTTGTAGTTAGATTGCGGCGACGTTGGGGGGGGCAGATTAGGGGTTAATAACTATAATGTAGGGGTCGGCGGTGTTAGGGACAGCAGATTAGGGGTTAATAGCTATAATTTAGGTTGAGGCGACATCCGATCGGCAGATTAGGGGTTAAATAATGTTATTATAGGGTTTGCGATGTGGGGGGGCCTCGGTTTAGTGGTTCATAGGTAGTTTATGGGTGTTAGTGACTTAGTGTACTAAATGGGTGTTAGTGTACTAAAAACATACCGAAACAAACACTAAATTAGCAAAAATAATAAAATATTACAATAATTTTAAACTAATTACACCTAATCTAAGCCCCCTACTAGCTATTAATATAGCTACAATATAACTAATAGTTACATTGTAGCTATTTTAGGATTTATATTTATTTTACAGGCAACTTTGTATTTATTTTAACTAGGTACAATAGCTATTAAATAGTTAATAACTATTTAATAACTACCTAGCTAAAATAAATACAAATTTACCTGTAAAATAAACCCTAACCTAAGTTACAATTACACCTAACACTACACTGTCATTAAATTAACTAAATAAATTAATCCTATATAAAACTAAATACTTACCTGTAAAATAAACCCTAATATAGCTACAATATAACTAATAGTTACATTGTAGCTATTTTAGCATTTATATTTATTTTACAGGCAACTTTGTATTTATTTTAACTAGGTACAATAGCTATTAAATAGATATTTACTGTTTAATAGCTACCTAGTTAAAATAATTACAAAATTACCTGTAAAATAAATCCTAACCTAAGTTACTATTAAACCTAACACTACACTATCATTAAATAAATTAACTACAAGTACCTACAATTAAATACAATGAAATAAACTAAACTAAAGTACAAAAAAAACAAACACTAAATTACAAAAAATAAAAAAAATTACAAGAATTTTAAACTAATTACACCTAATCTAAGCCCCCTAATAAAATAACAAAGCCCCCCAAAATAAAAAAATGCCCTACCCTATACTAAATTACAAAAGTAATCAGCTCTATTACCTTACCAGCCCTTAAAAGGGCCTTTTGCAGGGGCATGCCCCAAAGAAAACAGCTCTTTTGCCTGTAAAAAAAACACAATACCCCCCCCCACATTACAACCCACCACCCACATACCCCTACTCTAACCCAAACCCCCCTTAAATAAACCTAACACTACCCCCCTGAAGATCTCTCTACCGTGTCTTCACCCAGCGGGCCGAAGTCTTCATCCGATCGGGCAGAAGAGGACATCCAGACCGGCAGAAGTCTTCATCCAAGCGGGGCAAGAAGAGGTCTTCCATCCATCAGAAGTCTTGATCCAGGCGGCATCTTCTCTGTTCATCCATCGGGAGCGGAGCGGCAGCATCCTGAAGACATCCCACGCAGAGCATCCTCTTCTTTCTTGATTCGACGACTAGGTGACTGTACCTTTAAGTGACGTCATCCAAGATGGAGTCCCTTGAATTCCGATTGGCTGATAGGATTCTATCAGCCAATCGGAATTAAGGTAGGAAAAATCTGATTGGCTGATTCAATCAGCCAATCAGATTCAAGTTCAATCCGATTGGCTGATGGAATCAGCCAATCAGATTGACCTTGCATTCTATTGGCTGTTCCGATCAGGGCTGGTAAGGTAATAGAGCTGATTACTTTTGTAATTTAGTATAGGGTAGGGCATTTTTTTATTTTGGGGGGCTTTGTTATTTTATTAGGGGGCTTAGATTAGGTGTAATTAGTTTAAAATTCTTGTAATTTTTTTTATTTTTTGTAATTTAGTGTTTGTTTTTTTTGTACTTTAGTTTAGATTATTTCATTGTATTTAATTGTAGGTACTTGTAGTTAATTTATTTAATGATAGTGTAGTGTTAGGTTTAATAGTAACTTAGGTTAGGATTTATTTTACAGGTAATTTTGTAATTATTTTAACTAGGTAGCTATTAAACAGTAAATATCTATTTAATAGCTATTGTACCTAGTTAAAATAAATACAAAGTTGCCTGTAAAATAAATATAAATGCTAAAATAGCTACAATGTAACTATTAGTTATATTGTAGCTATATTAGGGTTTATTTTACAGGTAAGTATTTAGTTTTATATAGGATTAATTTATTTAGTTAATTTAATGACAGTGTAGTGTTAGGTGTAATTGTAACTTAGGTTAGGGTTTATTTTACATGTAAATTTGTATTTATTTTAGCTAGGTAGTTATTAAATAGTTATTAACTATTTAATAGCTATTGTACCTAGTTAAAATAAATACAAAGTTGCCTGTAAAATAAATATAAATCCTAAAATAGCTACAATGTAACTATTAGTTATATTGTAGCTATATTAATAGCTAGTAGGGGGCTTAGATTAGGTGTAATTAGTTTAAAATTATTGTAATATTTTATTATTCTTGCTAATTTAGTGTTTGTTTGTTTTTTTGTACTTTTCTGATGGATGGAAGACCTCTTCTTGCCCCGCTTGGATGAAGACTTCTGCCGGTCTGGATGTCCTCTTTTGCCCCATCGGATGAAGACTTCGGCCCGGCTGGGTGAACACGACTCAAGGTAGGGAGATCTTCAGGGGGGTAGTGTTAGGTTTATTTAAGGGGGGTTTGGGTTAGAGTAGGGGTATGTGGGTGGTGGGTTGTAATGTGGGGGGGGGGGTATTGTGTTTTTTTTACAGGCAAAAGAGCTGTTTTCTTTGGGGCATGCCCCGCAAAAGGCCCTGTTCAGGGCTGGTAAGGTAATAGAGCTGTTAACTTTTGTAATTTAGTATAGGGTAGGGCATTTTTTTTTATTTTGGGGGGCTTTGTTATTTTATTAGGGGGCTTAGATTAGGTGTAATTAGTTTAAAATTCTTGTAATATTTTTTTATTTTTTGTAATTTAGTGGGGGGGGGGGGTTTGTACTTTAGTTTAGTTTTTTTAATTGTATTTAATTGTAGGTACTTGTAGTTAATTTATTTAATGATAGTGTAGTGTTAGGTTTAATTGTAACTTAGGTTAGGATTTATTTTACAGGTAATTTTGTAATTATTTTAACTAGGTAGCTATTAAATAGTCAATATCTATTTAATAGCTATTGAACCTAGTTAAAATAAATACAAAGTTGCCTGTACAATAAATATAAATGCTAAAATAGCTACAATGTAACTATTAGTTATATTGCAGCTATATTAGGGTTTATTTTACAGGTAAGTCTTTAGTTTTATATAGGATTCATTTATTTAGTTAATTTAATGATAGTGTAGTGTTAGGTGTAATTGTAACTTAGGTTATGATTTATTTTACAGGTAAATTTGTATTTATTTTAGCTAGGTAGTTATTAAATAGTTATTAACTATTTAATAGCTATTGTACCAAGTTAAAATAAATACAAAGTTGCCTGTAAAATAAATATAAATCCTAAAATAGCTACAATGTAACTATTAGTTATATTGAAGCTATATTAATAGCTAGTCGGGGGCTTAGATTAGGTGTAATTAGTTTAAAATTATTGTAATATTTTATTATTTTTGGTAATTTAGTGTTTGTTTGTATTTTGGTACTTGTATGATGGAATGTAAGACCTCTTCTTGCCCCGCTTGGATGAAGACTTCTGCCGGTCTGGATGTCCTCTTCTGCCCCATCGGATGAAGACTTCGGCCCGGCTGGGTGAACACGACTCAAGGTAGGGAGATCTTCAGGGGGGTAGTGTTAGGTTTATTTAAGGGGGGTTTGGGTTAGAGTAGGGGTATGTGGGTGGTGGGTTGTAATGTGGGGGGTGGATTGTGTTTTTTATTACAGGCAAAAGAGCTGTTTTCTTTGGGGCATGCCCCGCAAAGGGCCCTGTTCAGGGCTGGTAAGGTAATAGAGCTGTTAACTTTTGTAATTTAGTATAGGGTAGGGCATTTTTTTTATTTTGGGGGGCTTTGTTATTTTATTAGGGGGCTTAGATTAGGTGTAATTAGTTTAAAATTCTTGTAATATTTTTTTATTTTTTGTAATTTAGTGTTTGTTTTTTTTGTAATTTAGTGGGGGGTTTTTGTACTTTAGTTTATTTAATTGTAGATAATTGTAGGTACTTGTAGTTAATTTATTTAATGACAGTGTAGTCTTAGGTTTAATTGTAACTTAGGTTAGGATTTATTTTACAGGTAATTTTGTAATTATTTTAACTAGGTAGCTATTAATTAGTCAATAACTATTTAATAGCTTTTGTACCTAGTTAAAATAAATACAAAGTTGCCTGTAAAATAAATATAAATGCTAAAATAGCTACAATGTAACTATTAGTTATATTGCAGCTATCTTAGGGTTTATTTTACAGGTAAGTATTTTGTTTTAAATATGATTCATTTATTTAGTTAATTTAATGATAGTGTAGTGTTAGGTGTAATTGTAACTTAGGTTAGGATTTATTTTACAGGTAAATTTGTATTTATTTTAGCTAGGTAGTTATTAAATAGTTATTAACTATTTAATAACTATTGTACCTAGTTAAAATAAATACAAAGTTGCCTGTAAAATAAAAATAAATCCTAAAATAGCTACAATGTAACTATTAGTTATATTGTAGCTATATTAGGGTTTATTTTACAGGTAAGTCTTTAGTTTTAAATAGGATTCATTTATTTAACTATAGTAAACTTATTTCGTTTTATTTAAATTATATTTAAGTTAGGGGGTGTTAGTGTTAGGGTTAGACTTAGGTTTAGGGGTTAATAACCTTATTATAGTAGCGGCGACGTTGGGGGCGGGAGATTAGGGGTTAATAATTGTAGGTAGGTGGCGGCGATGTTAGGGAGGGCAGATTAGGGGTTAATAAAATGTATTATAGTGTTTGCGAGGCGGGAGTGCGGCGGTTTAGGGGTTAATACATTTATTATAGTGGCAGCGATTTGCGGTCGGCAGATTAGGGGTTAATACTTGTAGTTAGATTGCGGCGACGTTGGGGGGGGCAGATTAGGGGTTAATAACTATAATGTAGGGGTCGGCGGTGTTAGGGACAGCAGATTAGGGGTTAATAGCTATAATGTAGGTGGCGGCGATATCGGGTCGGCAGATTAGGGGTTAATACTTGTAGTTAGATTGCGGCGACGTTGGGGGGGCAGATTAGGGGTTAATAACTATAATGTAGGGGTCGGCGGTGTTAGGGACAGCAGATTAGGGGTTAATAGCTATAATGTAGGCGGCGGCGATATCGAGTCGGCAGATTAGGGGTTAATACTTGTAGTTAGATTGCGGCGACGTTGGGGGAGGCAGATTAGGGGTTAATAACTATAATGTAGGGGTCGGCGGTGTTAGGGACAGCAGATTAGGGGTTAATAGTTATAATGTAGGTGGCGGCGATATCGGGTCGGCAGATTAGGGGTTAATACTTGTAGTTAGATTGCGGCGACGTTAGGGGGGGCAGATTAGGGGTTAATAACTATAATGTAGGGGTCGGCGGTGTTAGGGACAGCAGATTAGGGGTTAATAGCTATAATTTAGGTTGCGGCGACATCCGATCGGCAGATTAGGGGTTAAATAATGTTATTATAGGGTTTGCGATGTGGGGGGGCCTCGGTTTAGTGGTTCATAGGTAGTTTATGGGTGTTAGTGACTTAGTGTACTAAATGGGTGTTAGTGTACTAAAAACATACCGAAACAAACACTAAATTAGCAAAAATAATAAAATATTACAATAATTTTAAACTAATTACACCTAATCTAAGCCCCCTACTAGCTATTAATATAGCTACAATATAACTAATAGTTACATTGTAGCTATTTTAGGATTTATATTTATTTTACAGGCAACTTTGTATTTATTTTAACTAGGTACAATAGCTATTAAATAGTTAATAACTATTTAATAACTACCTAGCTAAAATAAATACAAATTTACCTGTAAAATAAACCCTAACCTAAGTTACAATTACACCTAACACTACACTGTCATTAAATTAACTAAATAAATTAATCCTATATAAAACTAAATACTTACCTGTAAAATAAACCCTAATATAGCTACAATATAACTAATAGTTACATTGTAGCTATTTTAGCATTTATATTTATTTTACAGGCAACTTTGTATTTATTTTAACTAGGTACAATAGCTATTAAATAGATATTTACTGTTTAATAGCTACCTAGTTAAAATAATTACAAAATTACCTGTAAAATAAATCCTAACCTAAGTTACTATTAAACCTAACACTACACTATCATTAAATAAATTAACTACAAGTACCTACAATTAAATACAATGAAATAAACTAAACTAAAGTACAAAAAAACAAACACTAAATTACAAAAAATAAAAAAAATTACAAGAATTTTAAACTAATTACACCTAATCTAAGCCCCCTAATAAAATAACAAAGCCCCCCAAAATAAAAAAATGCCCTACCCTATACTAAATTACAAAAGTAATCAGCTCTATTACCTTACCAGCCCTTAAAAGGGCCTTTTGCGGGGGCATGCCCCAAAGAAAACAGCTCTTTTGCCTGTAAAAAAAAACACAATACCCCCCCACACATTACAACCCACCACCCACATACCCCTACTCTAACCCAAACCCCCCTTAAATAAACCTAACACTACCCCCCTGAAGATCTCTCTACCGTGTTTATTTAATGATAGTGTAGTGTTAGGTTTAATAGTAACTTAGGTTAGGATTTATTTTACAGGTAATTTTGTAATTATTTTAACTAGGTAGCTATTAAACAGTAAATATCTATTTAATAGCTATTGTACCTAGTTAAAATAAATACAAAGTTGCCTGTAAAATAAATATAAATGCTAAAATAGCTACAATGTAACTATTAGTTATATTGTAGCTATATTAGGGTTTATTTTACAGGTAAGTATTTAGTTTTATATAGGATTAATTTATTTAGTTAATTTAATGACAGTGTAGTGTTAGGTGTAATTGTAACTTAGGTTAGGGTTTATTTTACATGTAAATTTGTATTTATTTTAGCTAGGTAGTTATTAAATAGTTATTAACTATTTAATAGCTATTGTACCTAGTTAAAATAAATACAAAGTTGCCTGTAAAATAAATATAAATCCTAAAATAGCTACAATGTAACTATTAGTTATATTGTAGCTATATTAATAGCTAGTAGGGGGCTTAGATTAGGTGTAATTAGTTTAAAATTATTGTAATATTTTATTATTCTTGCTAATTTAGTGTTTGTTTGTTTTTTTGTACTTTTCTGATGGATGGAAGACCTCTTCTTGCCCCGCTTGGATGAAGACTTCTGCCGGTCTGGATGTCCTCTTCTGCCCCATCGGATGAAGACTTCGGCCCGGCTGGGTGAACACTACTCAAGGTAGGGAGATCTTCAGGGGGGTAGTGTTAGGTTTATTTAAGGGGGGTTTGGGTTAGAGTAGGGGTATGTGGGTGGTGGGTTGTAATGTGGGGGGGGGGGGTATTGTGTTTTTTTTTACAGGCAAAAGAGCTGTTTTCTTTGGGGCATGCCCCGCAAAAGGCCCTGTTCAGGGCTGGTAAGGTAATAGAGCTGTTAACTTTTGTAATTTAGTATAGGGTAGGGCATTTTTTTTTATTTTGGGGGGCTTTGTTATTTTATTAGGGGGCTTAGATTAGGTGTAATTAGTTTAAAATTCTTGTAATATTTTTTTATTTTTTGTAATTTAGTGGGGGGGGGTTTGTACTTTAGTTTAGTTTTTTTAATTGTATTTAATTGTAGGTACTTGTAGTTAATTTATTTAATGATAGTGTAGTGTTAGGTTTAATTGTAACTTAGGTTAGGATTTATTTTACAGGTAATTTTGTAATTATTTTAACTAGGTAGCTATTAAATAGTCAATATCTATTTAATAGCTATTGAACCTAGTTAAAATAAATACAAAGTTGCCTGTACAATAAATATAAATGCTAAAATAGCTACAATGTAACTATTAGTTATATTGCAGCTATATTAGGGTTTATTTTACAGGTAAGTCTTTAGTTTTATATAGGATTCATTTATTTAGTTAATTTAATGATAGTGTAGTGTTAGGTGTAATTGTAACTTAGGTTATGATTTATTTTACAGGTAAATTTGTATTTATTTTAGCTAGGTAGTTATTAAATAGTTATTAACTATTTAATAGCTATTGTACCAAGTTAAAATAAATACAAAGTTGCCTGTAAAATAAATATAAATCCTAAAATAGCTACAATGTAACTATTAGTTATATTGAAGCTATATTAATAGCTAGTCGGGGGCTTAGATTAGGTGTAATTAGTTTAAAATTATTGTAATATTTTATTATTTTTGGTAATTTAGTGTTTGTTTGTATTTTGGTACTTGTATGATGGAATGTAAGACCTCTTCTTGCCCCGCTTGGATGAAGACTTCTGCCGGTCTGGATGTCCTCTTCTGCCCCATCGGATGAAGACTTCGGCCCGGCTGGGTGAACACGACTCAAGGTAGGGAGATCTTCAGGGGGGTAGTGTTAGGTTTATTTAAGGGGGGTTTGGGTTAGAGTAGGGGTATGTGGGTGGTGGGTTGTAATGTGGGGGGTGGATTGTGTTTTTTTTTACAGGCAAAAGAGCTGTTTTCTTTGGGGCATGCCCCGCAAAGGGCCCTGTTCAGGGCTGGTAAGGTAATAGAGCTGTTAACTTTTGTAATTTAGTATAGGGTAGGGCATTTTTTTTATTTTGGGGGGCTTTGTTATTTTATTAGGGGGCTTAGATTAGGTGTAATTAGTTTAAAATTCTTGTAATATTTTTTTATTTTTTGTAATTTAGTGTTTGTTTTTTTTGTAATTTAGTGGGGGGTTTTTGTACTTTAGTTTATTTAATTGTAGATAATTGTAGGTACTTGTAGTTAATTTATTTAATGACAGTGTAGTCTTAGGTTTAATTGTAACTTAGGTTAGGATTTATTTTACAGGTAATTTTGTAATTATTTTAACTAGGTAGCTATTAATTAGTCAATAACTATTTAATAGCTTTTGTACCTAGTTAAAATAAATACAAAGTTGCCTGTAAAATAAATATAAATGCTAAAATAGCTACAATGTAACTATTAGTTATATTGCAGCTATCTTAGGGTTTATTTTACAGGTAAGTATTTTGTTTTAAATATGATTCATTTATTTAGTTAATTTAATGATAGTGTAGTGTTAGGTGTAATTGTAACTTAGGTTAGGATTTATTTTACAGGTAAATTTGTATTTATTTTAGCTAGGTAGTTATTAAATAGTTATTAACTATTTAATAACTATTGTACCTAGTTAAAATAAATACAAAGTTGCCTGTAAAATAAAAATAAATCCTAAAATAGCTACAATGTAACTATTAGTTATATTGTAGCTATATTAGGGTTTATTTTACAGGTAAGTCTTTAGTTTTAAATAGGATTCATTTATTTAACTATAGTAAACTTATTTCGTTTTATTTAAATTATATTTAAGTTAGGGGGTGTTAGTGTTAGGGTTAGACTTAGGTTTAGGGGTTAATAACCTTATTATAGTAGCGGCGACGTTGGGGGCGGGAGATTAGGGGTTAATAATTGTAGGTAGGTGGCGGCGATGTTAGGGAGGGCAGATTAGGGGTTAATAAAATGTATTATAGTGTTTGCGAGGCGGGAGTGCGGCGGTTTAGGGGTTAATACATTTATTATAGTGGCGGCGATTTGCGGTCGGCAGATTAGGGGTTAATACTTGTAGTTAGATTGCGGCGACGTTGGGGGGGCAGATTAGGGGTTAATAACTATAATGTAGGGGTCGGCGGTGTTAGGGACAGCAGATTAGGGGTTAATAGCTATAATGTAGGCGGCGGCGATATCGGGTCGGCAGATTAGGGGTTAATACTTGTAGTTAGATTGCGGCGACGTTGGGGGGGCAGATTAGGGGTTAATAACTATAATGTAGGGGTCGGCGGTGTTAGGGACAGCAGATTAGGGGTTAATAGCTATAATGTAGGCGGCGGCGATATCGAGTCGGCAGATTAGGGGTTAATACTTGTAGTTAGATTGCGGCGACGTTGGGGGAGGCAGATTAGGGGTTAATAACTATAATGTAGGGGTCGGCGGTGTTAGGGACAGCAGATTAGGGGTTAATAGTTATAATGTAGGTGGCGGCGATATCGGGTCGGCAGATTAGGGGTTAATACTTGTAGTTAGATTGCGGCGACGTTGGGGGGGCAGATTAGGGGTTAATAACTATAATGTAGGGGTCGGCGGTGTTAGGGACAGCAGATTAGGGGTTAATAGCTATAATTTAGGTTGCGGCGATATCCGATCGGCAGATTAGGGGTTAAATAATGTTATTATAGGGTTTGCGATGTGGGGGGGCCTCGGTTTAGTGGTTCATAGGTAGTTTATGGGTGTTAGTGACTTAGTGTACTAAATGGGTGTTAGTGTACTAAAAACATACCGAATTTCGGAACGGAATAGAACCGAATTCAGCCGAATCCGAATAAATCCGAAACGAATTTATTCGGATCCGAATAAATCCGAAACGAATTTATTCAAATTTTGCCGAATCCGATTCGATCCGAAACGAAATTCGAAAAGTCCGAATCGATCCGAACCGAAAACGAACCGAATTTTTTAGCCGTGCACATGTCTAGGGTTAATAAATATAATGTAGGTGGCGGCGGTGTAGGGGGCGGCAGGTTAGAGGTTAATAACTTTATGCAGGTGGCGGCGGTGTAGGGGGGGTTAATAAATATAATGTAGGGGGCGGCGGATTAGGGGTTAATAAGTAGAATGTAGGTGGTGGTGGGCTCTGGGAGCGGCAGATTAGGGGTTAATAAATGTAGGTAGGTGGCGGCGGTGTAGGGGGGGCAGATTAGGGGTTAATAACTTTATGTAGGTGGCGGAGGTCTAGGGGGGCAGATTAGGAGTTAATAAATATAATGTAGGTGGCGGCGGTGTAGGGTGGGGCAGATTAGGGGTTAATAAATATAATGTAGGTGGCGGCGGTGTAGGCGCCGGCAGGTTAGAGGTTAATAACTTTATGCAGGTGGCGGCGGTGTAGGGGGGGTTAATAAATATAATGTAGGGGGCGGCGGATTAGGGGTTAATAAGTAGAATGTAGGTGGTGGTGGGCTCTGGGAGCAACGGTTTAGGGGTTAAACACTTTTTTAGTTGCGGCGGGGTCCGTGAACGGCGGTTTAGGGGTTAATACATTTATTAGAGTTGCGGCGGGGTCCGGGAGCGGCAGTATAGGGGGTAAACAGTATAGTATAGTGTGGGTGTTTAGTGACAGGGTACCAATAAAGTTGTGAAAAAGCCGAAGAGCAGCAAGATCGATGACTGTTAGTTAAAAACAGTCCGCTGCTCATCACACCATACTTGGTGCGCAGCTTTTTTACAGCTTTTTTGATAATTTTGGAGAACGTATTCAGGTCCGCGGTAGCGATGTTAGGCGATCTTAGGCGAGCGTATTGGTGCCGTCAAATGCAAGTAAGTTGACGGCTTGATAAATAGATGCCCATAATGTTAGTTATAGTCAACATAAAGCAGAATTCAAATTAAATAAAAAGTACTAGAGCCCAAGGGGTAGATTTTTTATGCAGCAGGTGCTGCATTCTACGCCCCTCGTTTCAGACTCCCCTAGGACGGAAGTAAAGAAGCAGTGATCGTAAGACCGCTACTTCTTTACTTCTTAACCACTGAAATCATTCTGATCCGATACGATCGGGATGATTGACACCTCCTGCTAGCAGCCACGAGTGGGCAGGGGGCGGCATTGCACAAGCATTTCACTAGAAATATTGTGCAATGTTAAATGCCGACAGCATATGCGGTTGGCATTTAGCGAGGTTGAGCGGGCATGATTCGCTACAGCGAATCAAATCCGTTCGACCTGTGATAAATCTACCCCCAAGTTTGTCCTCCTCAATAATAAAAATCAATCAATTAATAAAATTCCATCGATGATATACACTTTGTAGCACCCCCTTCCATTTTAACTTATTGGAGTCAATTTATCAAGCTCCGTATGGAGCTTGATGCCCCGTGTTTCCGGCGAGCATTCAGGCTTGCCGGAAACAGAAGTTATGAAGCAGCAGTCTAAAGACCGCTGCTCCATGACTTGTCCGCCTGCTGTGAGGCAGCGGACAGAAATCAACCCAATCGAATAGGATCGGGTTTATTGACACCCCCTGCTAGCAGCCGATTGCCTGCAAATCTGCAGGGGATGGTATTGCACAAGCAGTTCACAAGAACTGCTGGTGCAATGATAAATGCCAACAGCGTATGCAGGGGGTGACAGGGGTGATTCCTGTCAGGGGCCCACTGGGTCAGGGGGCCCCATGAGGCAAACATAACTATAATTAAAACATTTTTTAATTTTGGCAGCCACCAGAGGGTGCTACAGCAGAGTGCTATTGAGCATGGGAAATGTCATTACAAGGAGTAAAGCATTAACATTTGAGAGGATTTCTGAGTGTGCACTAAACCACTATGCACAATGTAAGACAGACTTGGCACTTAAGTTTGTACATTGTGTGCCGGAGTCAGATTGCAGATCATTTTCATTTGCAGAAGGGGTTGGAAGTACTTAGTAAATGTTTTTATTTCTTTGTGCGGTTTCGGATTGCAACTTTAGTGTGGTAGTAGTTGTATGGTGGGGCCAGGGGTCCATAAAAACACATTTTTTTTTAGCAATATGCAAGCAGTGTATTTATAATTATTTGACAAAGCTTTATAAATTCTATATTTAAAACCATCCAGAAATGTCTCCTCCTCAATACACAAATAGTAGGTGCCCTTTTGGCAGATATGAGGTTTTTTTATTAATATATATATTTTAATTACATTCCAGTTTACTGCCCCTTTATGCAATGACTTTCCAGATGCCAGGAGGCATTTTATCTAAGATTTTTACATCTGCATAACATTTTATACTCTCAGGCTAAGATTGTTCAGTGTTTGAAATGAGACAGGTTAACTTAACACTGTTAAGTTTACACTACAGCTGACTTAATTTTGAAATACATAAAAACAAGCCTAAATCCTGCATTTAACCAGATCTAATGGTATGAGAGTGAGTACCACAGCTTATGGTTCCACCAAGACCATATAGAGCACAGTATTTTCAAAATCCATAATTACAGCTGACAGATGGGAACATTTGTACACCATATTTTAAGTGATGCTCTTGGTTGGAGAAAATATACGTCAACCTTTCAAAAGTACTTTTCTTTATCTACCCATTCTGACAGATCATTACATGTACAATTTTGAATTCACAGAATTATTTTTGTTTGCACATTTACAAATATGATTCTTTAAAAAGTGATCTCTTAATTCCTGCTATTTTTTTATCATGCATGTCACACACTGTTTTAGGAGATGAAATGTGCAGAAATTTTCCTCCTGTAAGTGTTTCTGTGGGTGTCTGTTTTTATGTCTTTGTGCTTTTGTTGGTGTCTCTATGAGTGTGTATGTATTTTTTTTCTGTGGGTCTCTGTGAGTGTGCGTGTGTCTGTCTTTGTGCATTTTCTGTGGATGTCTCTGTGAGGTTGTGTGTGTAGGTCTTTGCGCATTTTCTGTGGATGTCTCTGTGAGGGTGGGTGTGTATGTCTTTGTGTATTTTCTGTGGATGTCTGTGAGGGTGTTTGCGTATGTATGTATGTATGTATGTATGTGTTTTCTGTGGATGTCTCTTTGAGGGTGTGCAAGTATGTCTGTGTGTTTTCTGTGGGTGTCTCTGTGAGGGTGTGTGTATGTCTTTGTGCATTTTCTGTGGGTGTATCTGTGAGTGTGTGTATGTCTTTGTGTGTTTTCTGTGGATGTCTCAGTGAGGGTGGTGTGTATGTATGTCTTGTGTGTTTTATGTGGGTGCCTCTCTGTGTGTGTATGTATTTGTTTGTTTTCAGTGTGTGTGTGTGTGTGTGTGTGTGTATGTCTTTGTGTGTTTTCTGAGGCTGTCTCTGTAGGTGTTTGCTTGGGTGTATGTGCAAGTTTGTGTTTGAGTTTGTGTGTGTGTGTGTGTGTGTGTGTGTGTGTGTGTGTGTGTCCATTGTCTGTTCCTTTTTAGGACATTTTGACCTTACTACTGATTATTCACATCTTTCTACAGACTTTGAGACTGAGACCTTTCTGGAAGTCAACAATCCACCAGATAACCTTTAAATTATTGTTTAGGAAGTTCAGGGCCCTTCCTTTTAGCCACTGCATGCTGTTGGCATCATATAGTTGTCATCTTTCTTTATAAAAAAATAATCAGAACCCCATATTTTGTCTTGTAAATCTCCTTTTTTGACCTACCTCATTACTTGTCAGGTCAATGCAAACAAGTGTGTTTGTGTGTTTCTTTGCATGTCTGCTAGAGTGTCTATGTGTGAATCCTTATGTGTGAGTGTGTGTTTAAGTGTATGAGTGTGTCTGTGTTTCTGTGTTTGTGTGTTACTACCTTTACAACATTTCGAAGTTTGACTACACTTAAGAATAAAGTGCATATACGTTTTAGTCACTTGGTCAAAAATTGCACATGTCAAAGGGGGGGGGTTTGATCAATGGTTAAGTCAAGGGCCCCAAAATTTCTAGTGGCAGCCCTGGGGGTCACTACAGAGAGCTGAGGGGTCAGACGTAATTCGATTTGCATGCGCTCACAAACCGATAAATATGCTGTCGGAAGCAATATTATTTATCAACTGCTTCCAATGGCGTGCTATACCTCAATATTATAGTGCTGTACCTCAAAACATTGCGTCCCATAGAAAGTAATAGAAGCTGTTAATCGATAAATTATACCAGGTTTCCAATGAAACCGAAAACCGTTAATATACTGTCGGACGCTGTTGATACATTGAGAAATATTACACTCAGCTCAACTAGGTGTAAAGGAGGAAAAAGGAGCTTTTTGAGGCCTCTTTCTTATTAAAATTGCAAAACCTGCAAACATTTATGAGTGTTTCAATGTAGAAATAAGATTGTATATGCTACATTTATTGGTCCTATGTATAGGAATATTTGCACCTATGTTTTCATTGAAATATCAATATGTATCTACGTAAAAAAATAGATGCAAGCATATATCACCTATTCCAAATGCAAACTTTGCCCAGGGATGCTATATATATTCTCAATACATATAACTATAATTATATCTAATAATAATCTTCGCCTACATATATATATGTATGATAATTGTATATCTTTGACATATATAAATCATATAATTACAATAATACTGTTAAATGTTACGATGAAGGCTGATTTATTTAAATTGAAAAATATTATAACTACATTTAGAGGCCCATTTATCAAGCACCAGTTATGAAACAATGGTCTAAAGACCGCTGCTCCATAACCTTCTCCGCCTGCTCTGATGAGGCGGACAAGAATCACCACAATACAACCCGATCGAGTACGATCGGGTTGCTTGACACCTCCCTGCTGGCGGCCCATTGGCCACGAGTCTACAGGGGGCGGCGTTGCACCAGCAGCTCTTGTGAGCTGCTGGTGCAATGCTGAATATGGAGAGCGTATTGCTCTCCTCATTCAGCGATGTCTGTCGGACCTGATCCGCAGTGTCGGATCAGGTCCGACAGACATTTGGTAAATCGGCCTCATTGGGGCCCATTTATCAAAGGGCTTGCGGACCTTATCCGATACTGCGGATCAGGTCTGACAGACATCGCTGAATGAGGAAAGCAATACGCTCTCCATATTCAGCATTGCACCAGCAGCTCACAAGAGCTGCTGGTGCAACGCTGCCCCCTGTAGACTCGTGGCCAATGGGCCGCCAGCAGGGAGGTGTCAATCAACCCGATCGTACTCGATCGGGTTGATTTCTGCCGATTCCTGTCCGCCTGCTCAGAGCAGGCGGACAGGGTTATGAAGCAGCGGTCTTTAGACCGCTGCTTCATAAGTTGTGTTTCTGGCGAGTCTGAAGACTCGCCAGAAACACGGCCCTTCAATCTCTCCGCATTTAACATTGCACCAGCAGCTCACAAGAGCTGCTAGTGCAACGCCGCCCCCTGCTGACTCGCGGCCAATTGGCCGCCAGCAGGGAGGTGTCAATCAACCCGATCGTATTCGATCGGGTTGATTTCTGCCGATTCCTGTCCTCCTGCTCAGAGCAGGCGGACAGGGTTATGAAGCAGCGGTCTTTAGACCGCTGCTTCATAAGTTGTGTTTCTGGCGAGTCTGAAGACTCGCCAGAAACACGGCCCTTCAAGCTCCGTACGGAGCTTGATAAATGGGCCTGTCAGTGTCATTTCATATATGTTGAAATGATAGTTTATATAAAAGTCATGAGTAAGTATATACTTACAAACTGCTCATTAAAGTAAGGATTAGATGAGTTGAAGATAACTCCTCCCTCCGATCAATGGTTAAGTAAGGCGCCACAAACTTTCTAGTGGGGGCCCATGTGATCAGGGGGCTGGAAGAAGGTTCTTAGATACAAGGTAATCACAGAGGTAAAAAGTATATTAATATAACTGTGGTGGTTATGTAAAACAGGGGAATAGGTAATAAAGGGATTATGTAACTTTTAAAGCAATAAAAATTCTATTGTAGACTGTCCCTTTAAATATCATGTTTTTTCTGCTCATGTTACTGTACAAAGAACTGTTAATAAGTAAGCATAAATAGTACATACAATTTAAGGCATAGATGATTATTAATTAATTTATTTTTTTCTTGAAATTGCAACATTGTACAAACAAATAATTAGACATACACAAAATGCTCAATTGCTGTAATTTTACTGTGAAGGAGATAACTGGATGTATCCTGTATCCTGTATCCTCTTCAGTTTCTAAAAGTGTTCATTAATCCACTGCCATTTGCCTAAACCACAGTACATATTAACTCATAAAAGATAATATTTCAACCTTTAATCCCCAGAACAAATTTGGACAAAAGATCCAAATTTGGCATCCCATGGGATTTTTTCTGCCTTTGTAAACCTGAAACTTAATATTAATGTGTCTTTCTCTTTAAAAGACAAGTTTCAGTGATTAGGACACAAAGCAAATGTATTACTATTAATTTCCACTTATCATTAAATATGATGATGACATAGAGGGGACGATTTATCAAGGGCCGAATGGCCCCTGATGCCCCTGTTTCTGCGCAAGCCTTCAGGCTTGCCGGAAACAGCAGTTATGAAGCAGTGGAAGACTGCTGCTCCTTAAAGGGACAGTCAACACCAGAATTTTTGTTGTTTTAAAAGATAGATAATCCTTTTATTACCCATTCCCCAATTTTGCATAACCAACACAGTTATATTAATACACTTTTTACATCTCTTATTAACTTGTATCTAAGCCTCTTCTGACAGCCCCCTGATCACATGACATTTTAATTATTATCTATTGACTTTCATTTTAGACAATTAGTGCAGTGTCTTCCACAATCCACAGGTGTGATCACAATGTTATCTATATGTTTTACATGAACTAGCTCTCCCCTGTTGTGAAAAGCAAATAAAAAAGCATGTGATAAGAGGCAGACTTCAAGGTCTTAGTTAGAAATTATCATATGAGCCTTCCTAGGTTTAGCTTTCAACTAAGAATACCAAAAGAACAAAGTAAAATTGGTGATAAAAGTAAATTGGAAAGCTGTTAAAAATGACATGCCCTATTTGAAACATGAAAGTTTTTTTTGCACTTGACTATTCCTTTAACTGCTCTGCTGCATCTTAGGCTGCGGACATCAATCCGCCCGATCCTATACAATCGGGTTGATTTTGACACCCCCTGCTAGCGGCCAGAACTGCTTGTGCAATTAAAAATTGCCAACAGCGTACCATGACTGCCAGCGTATCATGTCCGCTACAGTGTATCATCTTCACCAGACTTTGATAAATTGGCCCCAGTGTCTTTTGTATTCTTCCTTCAATACATAAACTTATGGTCAGGTTTATCCCTCTATGCTTTTCTAGTCTCTTGCCATAGTGCTGTATAAGAGCCATTCTAGGTAGTGCAAAAATTCATTTTCAACATTCGTTACGGGAAAAAAATGCCAAAATGGCTGCTGTCTGTGGCTTTCAGCTCATTTCAGTGCTAGTTTATAAAAGTAAAAGTGCAAATCCAGATAAGTGTGTGTTGCAGTTTTACTCTAATAAACTCATTTTTGCACATACTTTGGGGTCGATTTATCAAGCTGCGGTGGACAGGGGCGCACATACATGCCCCTGTCCGCCACAGCACGCCTCTGGCGGGCTGAATTCCGCTGTCGGAATTCAGCATTGCACACAAGCACTATTTTGTGCTTGTGTGCAATCCAGCTCCCTGCCAATGTAAGCCAATCACGCGCTAGCAGGAGCTGTCAATCTGCCTGGTCGGACGAGATCAGGGAGACTGAAATTCGCCACCTTTGAAGATTGCTGCTTGTTAAATATGGACTGCAGGTTCTCTTGTGAGAACCTGCAGTCATAGGGGGGGGAGGCAAAGTTTCCTGAAGGCTTTGATAAATCAACCCCATACTATTATTCATGATTTGGGAAATCATGGGGCCGAATAATCATTGGGGCGGAATTATCAAATGGCGGGCGGACATGATTCGCTGTAGCAAATCATGTCTGCCCGACATCACTAAATGCCAACAGCATATGCTGTCGGAATTTAACATTGCACAAGCATTTCTGGTGAAATACTTGTGCAATGCAATGCACTATATCTTAACTTATGTTTCCGGCTTTATTGGTCGGAGCAAGCAGCATTGCCTGCTTGATAAATCTCACCCAATATGTATAGAGCATGGGTCTCAAACTTAAATTATCCCAGGGGCCACTGGACAAGTTTTCTTCTCCCATGGGGCCACTTGCAAAATCTAAAACTTCAACAACAAAATTGAACTATATACAGTACTAGTTAGTGCTTTATTACCATGCAATCTTTAAGAAACTGGGGCCTATTTATCAAGCCGTCAACCGCAAATACGCTGGAATTCCGCAGCGCAATTGTGGAGTTATCAAAGCCTACAGACCGGCAAAAGTAGAATTTTATAATGTAGCATACGATCCGCCGGTCTCAGTCCGACACAGATCGATGCTTACGTCACTACAGATGTTCCGAATGCAAATTCGGC
The DNA here is from genome assembly GCF_027579735.1 of Bombina bombina. NCBI lineage: Eukaryota > Metazoa > Chordata > Amphibia > Anura > Bombinatoridae > Bombina > Bombina bombina. The sequence goes on along the minus strand of NC_069505.1, from coordinate 265,531,758 downwards.
ACAATCTGACTACTTTTGCTAGTTATCAAATAACTACCAGCTACGCTCGCCACTATTCCGGCCCTGCAAAAGGCCCTTTTAAGGGCTATTTGTAGTTTATTGTAGGTTAGGGTTTTTTTTTTATTTTGGGGGGGCTTTTTTATTTTCATAGGGCCCTTAGATTAGGTGTAATTAGTTTAAATCTTTGATCATTTATTTTTTATTTTTTGTAACTTAGTGTTTATTTTTTTGTGTAACTTAGTGTTTGTTATTTTTTGTAACATAGTTGTTAGTTTTTTGTAACTTAGTAATTTTTTAGTGTACATTTAAATTATTTGAGTAGGGTTAGGTGTTTAAATATATAATATAGTTAATTTAATTTGTAGTTTGATGTAATTTTATTATAAAAGTTAGGTTAGATTAATTATTAATTTAATATAGTTTAATGTAATTTTATTATAAAAGTTAAGGTAGGTTAATTAATAGTTTAATGTAGTTTAATGTAATTTTAGTATAAAAGTTAGGGTAGATTAATAATTAATTTAATATAGTTTAATGTAATTTTAAAGGTAAGTTTAAATTGATTATAAGATAGGGATGAGTTAATTTTTAATATAAAGTTAGCGGGTTGTTAGGTTTAGGGGTTTATAGGTTAATTTAGTTTATGGCGATGTGGAAGGCTGGCGGTTTAGGGGTTAATAACTTTATTTAGTTGCGGTGGGCTCTGGGAGTGGCGGGATAGGGGTTAAAAACATAATATAGGTGGCGGCGGTGTAGGGGCAGCAGATTAGGGGTTAATAACATAATGTACGTGGCGGCGGTATAGGGGGTGGCAGATTAGGGGTTAAAAAGTATAATAGGTAGCAGCGGTATACGGGGTGGAAGATTAGGGATTAATAAGTATAATGTAGTTGGCGGCGGTGTAGGGGGCGGCATATTAGGGGTTAAAATAAGTATAATGTAGGTAGCGGTGGGCTCCGGGAGCGGAAGAATAGGGGTTAATAACTTTATTAGAGTGGCAGTGGGCTCCATGAGCGGCAGTTTAGGGGTTAACAACTTTATTTAGTTGCGGCGGGGTCCGGGAGCGCCAGTATAGGGGTTAAACATTTTAGTATAGTGTGGGTGCTTAGTGACAGTATACAAATAAAGCTGGGAAAAAGCCAAATAGCAGCGAGATCGATTAATGTTAGTTAACAACAGTCCGCTGCTCATCGACCTGTACTTGGTGCGCGCTTTTTGATAGCTTTTTTGTTAAATATGGAGAACGTGTTCAGGTCCGCGGCAGCGATGTTAGGCGATGTCAGGTGAGCGTATTGGTGCCGGCGAATGCAGCACCGTTGACGGCTTGATAAGTAGGCCTCACTGTCTTTTGCAACCTTCCCACTTACCACATAGCTAGTCTCAACTGCTGCATCACACTCCTTTTTTGCAAGAGAATTTGCTGCTTATACAGGACTTTCTGAAGTCAGGCAGTTTGCCTCTCCATTTCTTCTGCCTCATTCTTTGCAAACTGATCAGAATGTTTAGTAGTATGATGCTGATTAATGTTATAATCTTTAAGGGTCAGAGAAGGTTGTCCTCTATCAAATGTAATTTACTGTTTTTCTCCTCTCTTGACAGCACTTTGCACAATGCAAGGAGATAATTAAAAAGATTATATTTAATTAATTAAAAAATTTAACTGTTTGCCCCTTCTCACCTGTTTAACTTTTTTTGCAGGGAGGGGCTAACCCCCTGGTGAAGGGTTAAAACCATTAATATATCTATATATTCCTAAATAATGGTTAGAGAGAGTTAGATACTTTTAATTATATTTTATTTAGTAGTTAACTACTTAATCAAAGCTAATGGTGCAGACCCTTTTAAAATAAATATCAAAATACATTTAAAGAGAGATTAATAAGGAAGGATACTCCTCCCTTACAAAAGATAGGGAATACAGCACTCTTTTTGCTATCAAAAGCCGTTTTTATTCATCTAAATATTTCAATTAGTGTCTGTCAGAGAAATATAATCACCATTACTTATATATATTCAAACCCAAAATAAAGTTAAAAATTCTGCTAAGGAAGCAAACATTAACAATAGAAAATGAGCATCTTGCAACCAAAAGACCCACAGGGATTAAGCCGTTAATATCTTAGGCAAGAAATGGTTTCCCAAAGCTTGCTCAGCTTAAACATATAGTGCCCCTGTGTATCTACAATAGTATAGCAATGGTTAACCTTGATAAACCTTATTAAACCTGGTTTTAATAATAATCATGCAACCTTATAAAACATACATAGTTGCTGAAGTGACCTTAATATGATACTATTGGTTACTGAGGCAATGTTAAAACTTTATACAGAACTGCAGTCCCTTAGAGCAGTGTTTTTCAACCAGTGTGCCGTGGCACACTAGTGTGCCGTGAGAGATCCTCAGGTGTGCCGCGGCAGACTGACAATCATTATGATTGTTTGTGAATGAATGTCAATATGTCATGTATAGTTTGTAGGAGGCATGGCATGACAGCACAGCACAGTGTGTAGATATATATATATATATATATATATATATATATATATATATATATATATATATATATATATATATATATATATATATATATATACTGTATATATATATCCTGTATTAGGCTACAATGTGCGATTTTGTAAAATTTTGGGATGGTGGTGTGCCACAGGATTTTTTAATGTAAAAAAGTGTGCCACGGCAAAAAAAAGGTTGCAAATCTCTGCCTTAGAGTAACACTCCAAAAGCTCACAGATGGTGTTTGTAACAAACCAACTGCCAGTCCCAAAGTTCAGGGAAATACAATGTTCCAAATCTGTTGCAAAGTTGCTGGAGACCAGCCTTAACGAAAGAGCTGTTTGTCAAGCTCCTTAGATGCCTTCCTGGCCTCCCGTTCCCGTCCGGGAGCTCATTACCAAATTAGTTGTTTGTTTCCTCCAGAAGCTTAGCTCAGCAGCGTGGGTGTCAGCATGTAGGGATTACACATAATTCGGTTACTCCTGTTTCCTCCAATCACTTTGCTTATACCAGAAAAAGTTCCTTGGTGAGTTTTCAGCAATCACTTAGCTTTACTTTGGGCTTATTCTTAGCTGTGCAATCAAACAGTTTTCTGCTCATGTTAAATGGTGCATTCCTGCAGCAATAGATGTCAAGTGGTCTTTGCTGCCAATAACATATGTGTTTCACCCCTCCTTTCTTTTTTACACCTGGGGCTTCATCAGGGCTCATTAACTCTAGACTCACAGTCTGTTTATTTATGCTCCTTATGCCCTTCCCACTTGAATATACATCCACTTTCTTAAAGGGATATTTGCTTTTAACATCAACCCTTTATTTTACCTATGTGCTTAACTATATGTTTTTTCTATTAGTAAGATCTTTTAAATATTTTTGGGCATCCATTTAAACTCCTATTAACTAGTAAGAAGATATGCTAGCCTCATTTCCAAGAACATAGGGATGACATCCTATACAAAAGAGACACAAATGTAGCCAGACATTTTAGTGAGCACCACACATATATGTGTATGTATATATATATATATATATATCCCTGGTAGTCCAGTGGGGGAGCAATTGGTCTGTACCTCTGGCTGGTGCAAACCATACTAATAACTCCTTCCTGCTGGCACCGGGGGGAAAAAAACTGCTGGTGGACCCTAAGGCCTTAAGGTAGAGTGGGATCTGACCAGGCCCAGCTTGGTTAGATTATGAGTGGAGCGCTATTTAGCGCTCCAGCTCACATGCTTACATTACTAGTCGGAAGATCTTTGCACTCATTGGGTTGCTCTTGTTTTATAAGTTGAAAGTAAAAAGTAAGGGCAAGAGCAAAATAAAGGTTATCTTCAAATATTGCTACTGCCTTAATGTATTATCCCATAGAATGTTCGCAAACAAAACTAAAGAAATAAATAACAAACATAATGGTGCACTAATCCAACCACGTATATTCAAGTGCGCTAAACTCAGCATAAATTATAAATAGTTCACATTCCAATGTGTTGACATCGTCACCACTATCGCAAACACTATTTAAATATTATTAACCCCTTATCTGCCGTCTGCCCACATAATCCCCACTATACTAAAGTTATTAACTCCTATTCATCAGCTCCCCAACACCACTGCCACTATAATAAACCTATTAACCACTAAACCGCAAGCCCCCCACAACTAAATAAATTAAATTAAATAATTAACCCGTAAACCGAAAGCCCCCCACATCGCAATAAACTAATTTAAACTGATAACCCCTAAACCTAATGCTCCCTAACTTTAGATTAAAATTACAATTTCCCTATCTTAAATTAAATTAAAACTTACCTGTCACATTAAAAAAACTAATTTTAAAATAACAAACTATCGCCTAGATTTAGAGTTCTCCGGTAGCCGTCAAAACCAGCGTTAGGGGCTCCTAACGCTGGTTTTGGCCGCCCGCTGGTATTTAGAGTCAGTCAGGAAAGGGTCTAACGTTCACTTTGCAGCCGCGACTTTTCCATACCGCAGATCCCCCTACGCCATTTGCGTATCCTATCTTTTCAATAGGATCTTTCTAACGCCGGTATTTAGAGTCTTGGCTGAAGTGAGCGTTAGAAATCTAACAACAAGACTCCAGCCGCAGAGAAAAGCCAGGAGTTAAGAGCTTTCTGGGCTAACGCCGGTTCATAAAGCTCTTAACTACTGTGCTCTAAAGTACACTAACACCCATAAACTACCTATGTACCCCTAAACCGAGGCCCCCCCACATCGCCACCACTCTAATACATTTTTTTAACCCCTAATCTGCCGACCGCACACCGCCGCAACCTACATTATCCCTATGTACCCCTAATCTGCTGCCCCTAACACCGCCGACCCCTATATTATATTAATTAACCCCTAATCTGCTGCCCCAATGTCGCCTCCACCTACCTACAATTATTAACCCCTAATCTGCCGACCGGACCTCACCGCTACTAAAATAAAGTTATTAACCCCTAATCCTCCTAACTCCCGCCTCAATAACCCTATAATAAATAGTATTAACCCCTAATCTGCCATCCCTAACATCACCGACACCTAACTTCAAGTATTAACACCTAATCTGCCGACCGGACCTCACCGCTACTCTAATAAATTTATTAACCCCTAAAGCTAAGTCTAACCCTAACACTAACACCCCCCTAAGTTAAATAAAATTTTTACCTAACAAAATAAATTATTTCTTATTAAATAAATTATTCCTATTTAAAGCTAAATACTTACCTGTAAAATAAACCCTAATATAGATACAATATAAATTATAATTATATTGTAGCTATTTTAGGATTAATATTTATTATACAGGCAACGTTGTATTTATTTTAACCAGGTACAATAGCTATTAAATAGTTAATAACTATTTAATAGCTACCTAGTTAAAATAATTACAAAATTACCTGTAAAATAAATCCTAACCTAAGTTACAATTAAACCTAACACTACACTATCAATAAGTTAATTAAATAAAATTCCTACAATTATCTACAATTAAACCTAACACTACACTATCAATAAATTAATTACATACAAATACCTACAAATAAATACAATTAAATAAACTTACTAAAGTACAAAAAAAAAAAAAAAACTAAGTTACAAAAAATAAAAAAATAATTTACAAACATTATAAAAATATTACAACAATTTTAAGCTAATTACACCTACTCTAAGCCCCCTAATAAAATAACAAAGCCCCCTAAATAAAAAAATGCCCTACCCTATTCTAAAATAAAAATTGAAAAGCTCTTTTACCTTACCAGCCCTTAAAAGGGCCTTTTGCGGGTCATGCCCCAAAGAATTCTGCTCTTTTGCCTGTAAAAAAAAACCATACAATACCCCCCAAACATTACAACCCACCACCCACATACCCCTAATCTAACCCAAACCCCCCTTAAATAAACCTAACACTAAGCCCCTGAAGATCTCCCTACCTTGTCTTCACCAAGCTGGGTATCACCGATCCATCCAGAAGAGGGTCCGAAGTCTTCATCCAAGCCCAAGCGGGGGCTGAAGAGGTCCATCATCCGGCTGAAGTCTTGATCCAAGCAGGGGCTGAAGAGGTCCATCATCCGGCTGAAGTCTTCTATCAAGCGGCATCTTCAATCTTCTTTCTTCTGGCTCCATGTTCATCCCGCCGACGCGGGAACATCCATCCTGACCGACGACTTCCCGACGAATGACGGTTCCTTTAAGGGACGTCATCCAAGATGGCGTCCCTCGAATTTCGATTGGCTGATAGGATTCTATAAGCCAATCGGATTTAAGGTAGGAAAATTCTGATTGGCTGATGGAATCAGCCAATCAGATTCAAGTTCAATCCGATTGGCTGATTGGATCAGCCAATCAGATTGAGCTTGCATTCTATTGGTTGTTCCGATCAGGGTATTAGAATAGGAATAATTTTTATTGTTTTATATAATTTCATTTGTTATTTTTTGTAATGGTAGGTTTTTTTATTTTTTGTAATTTTAGTGTTTTTTGTAATGTTAGGTTTTAGTGTAAGGTAGCTTAGGTTTTATTTCACAGGTAAATTTGTATTTATTTTACCTAGGTAGTTAGTAAATAGATAATAACTATTTGCTAGCTTGTCTACCAAGTTAAAATAAATACAAACTTACCTGTGAAATAAAAATAAAACCTAAGCTAGCTACAATATAACTATCCTATATAATAAAAGGCCAAGGGTGTTTGTCCGAAGCTGTCATGCGCAGTAGACAGCACAGCACGAGGACAAACACACCTGGCCTTTGAGAGTCCCTAAGTCTCTGCTCTGCAGTGCTAGCAGAAGTGTGCGTGAGGGGGAGGGGGCGGGACTGAGAGTGAAGGGGCGGGGCCAGACGGGCCATGAAAGGCTGTGCAGTTTGAGAGCTCAAAACAGCTCAAAAGAGGGGAGAGAGGGGATAGGGAAAAGATAAGAAAGGTGAGAGAGAGATCAAGAGGGTAGAGAGAGATCAAGAGGGGAGAGCAAAAGAGAGGGGGAGAGACAGCAAAAGAGAGTGGAGGGAGAGCAAAAGAAAGGGGACAGAGAGATCAAAAGAAAGGGGGGAAGAGAAAGAGAGGGGGAGAGAGAGAGAGAGAGAGAGAGAGAGAGAGAGAGAGAGAGAGAGAGAGAGAGAGAGAGAGAGAGAGAGAGAGAGAGAGGGGGAGGAGAGAGAGAGAGAGGGGGAGGAGAGAGAGGGGGAGGAGAGAGAGAGAGGGGGGGAGGAGGAGAGAGAGGGGAGGGAGAGAGAGAGGGGAGTGAGAGAGAGAGAGGGGGAGTGAGAGGGGGAGTGAGAGGGGGAGGGGGAGTGAGAGAGAGAGAGAGAGAGAGGGGAGGGGGAGTGAGAGAGAGAGGGGAGGGGGAGAGAGAGAGGGAGAGAGAGAGGGGAGGGGGAGAGAGAGAGGGAGAGAGAGAGGGGAGGGAGGGAGAGAGAGAGGGGAGGGAGAGAGAGAGGGGAGGGGGAGTGAGAGAGAGAGAGGGGAGGGGGAGGGAGGGAGAGAGAGAGAGGGGAGGGAGAGAGAGAGAGAGGGGAGGGAGAGAGAGAGGGGAGGGAGAGAGAGAGAGAGAGGGGAGGGAGAGAGAGAGGGGAGGGAGAGAGAGAGGGGAGGGAGAGAGAGAGAGGGGAGGGGGAGGGAGAGAGAGAGAGAGGAGGAGAGAGGGGGGAGATAGAGAGGGGAGAGAGAGGGGGGGAGAGAGAGAGGGGAGAGAGAGGGGAGAGAGAGGGGGGAGAGAGAGAGAGGGGAGAGAGAGAGGGGAGAAAGAGAGAGAGGGGGAGAGAGGGAGAGAGAGAGGGGAGAAAGAGAGAGAGGGGAGAGAGAGAGGGGGAGAGAGAGAGAGAGGGGGAGAGAGATAGATGGGGAGAGAGAGAGATAGAGGGGAGAGATAGAGGGGAGAGAGAGAGAGATAGAGGGGAGAGAGAGGGGGAGAGAGAGAGAGAGAGAGAGAGAGAGAGAGAGAGAGAGGGGAGAGAGAGAGAGAGAGAGGGGGAGAGAGACAGGGGAGAGAGAGCGCGCAAAAGAGAGGAGGGAGAGAGAGCGCAAAAGAGGGGTGAGAGAGCGCAAAAGAGAGGGGTGAGAGAGAGCACAAAAGAGAGGGGGAGAGAGCGCAAAAGAGAGGGGGAGACAGAGAGCAAAAGAGGGGGGAGAGAGAGAGCGCAAAAGAGGGGGGGAGAGAGAGAGCGCAAAAGAGGGGGGGAGAGAGAGAGCACAAAAGAGGGGGGGAGAGAGAGAGCACAAAAGAGGGGGGATAGAGAGAGCGCAAAACAGGGGGGATAGAGAGAGCGCAAAAGAGGGGGGGAGAGAGAGAGCGCAAAAGAGAGGGGGAGAGAGAGCGCAAAAGAGAGGGGGAGAGAGAGAGCGCAAAAGAGAGGGGGGAGAGAGAGAGCGCAAAAGAGAGGGGGGAGAGAGAGAGCGCAAAAGAGAGGGGGGAGAGAGAGAGCGCAAAAGAGAGGGGGAGAGAGAGAGCGCAAAAGAGAGGGGTAGAGAGAGAGCGCAAAAGAGAGGGGGGAGAGAGAGAGCTCAAAAGAGAGGGGAGAGGGAGCGCAAAAGAGAGGGGGGGAGAGAGATCGCAAAAAGAAAGCGGGAGAGAAAGCGCAAAAGAGAGGGGGGAGAGAGAGCAAAAGAGAGGGGGAGGGAGAGAGCGCAAGGGGTGGGACTGCTGTACCCTGCAAAAAATGGCCCGTGTGAACGGGCTTAAGGACTAGTTAGTTATATTTTAGCTAGCTTAGGTTTTATTGCACAGGTAAGTATGTACAGTATTTAGTTTTAAATAAGTATTATTTAGTTAATAATTGTAAATTTAATTTAGCTCTATTGTAATTATGTTAAAGTTAGGGGGTGTTGGGGTTAGGGGGGCGGGACCGAGCGTGAAGGGGCGGGGCCAGACGGGCCATGAAAGGCTGTGCAGTTTGAGAGCTCAAAACAGCTCAAAAGAGGGGAGAGAGGGGATAGGGAAAAGATAAGAAAGGTGAGAGAGAGATCAAGAGGGTAGAGAGAGATCAAGAGGGGAGAGCAAAAGAGAGGGGGAGAGACAGCAAAAGAGAGTGGAGGGAGAGCAAAAGAAAGGGGACAGAGAGATCAAAAGAAAGGGGGGAAGAGAAAGAGAGGGGGGGAGAGAGAGAGAGAGAGAGAGAGAGAGAGAGAGAGAGAGAGAGGGGGGGGAGGAGAGAGAGAGAGAGAGAGAGAGGGGGGGATGAGAGAGAGAGAGGGGGAGGAGAGAGAGAGAGGGGGGAGGAGGAGAGAGAGGGGAGGGAGAGAGAGAGGGGAGTGAGAGAGAGAGAGGGGGAGGGGGAGGGGGAGTGAGAGGGAGAGTGAGAGGGGGAGGGGGAGTGAGAGAGAGAGAGAGAGGGGAGGGGGAGTGAGAGAGAGAGGGGAGGGGGAGAGAGAGAGGGAGAGAGAGAGGGGAGGGGGAGAGAGAGAGGGGAGGGAGAGAGAGAGGGGAGGGAGGGAGAGAGAGAGGGGAGGGAGAGAGGGGAGGGGGAGTGAGAGAGAGAGAGGGGAGGGGGAGGGAGGGAGGGAGAGAGAGAGAGAGGGGAGGGAGAGAGAGAGAGAGAGAGAGAGGGGAGGGAGAGAGAGAGGGGAAGGAGAGAGAGAGAGGGGAGGGAGAGAGAGAGGGGAGGGAGAGAGAGAGGGGAGGGAGAGAGAGAGAGGGGAGGGGGAGGGAGAGAGAGAGAGAGAGAGGAGGAGAGAGGGGGGAGATAGAGAGGGGAGAGAGAGGGGGGGAAGAGAGAGAGGGGAGAGAGAGGGGAGAGAGAGGGGGGAGAGAGAGATAGGGGAGAAAGAGAGAGAGGGGGAGAGAGGGGAGAGAGAGAGGGGAGAAAGAGAGAGAGGGGGAGAGAGGGAGAGAGAGAGGGGAGAAAGAGAGAGAGGGGAGAGAGAGAGGGGGAGAGAGAGAGAGAGGGGGAGAGAGATAGAGGGGAGAGAGAGAGAGATAGAGGGGAGAGAGAGAGATAGAGGGGAGAGAGAGAGAGATAGAGGGGAGAGAGAGGGGGAGAGAGAGAGAGAGAGAGAGAGGGGAGAGAGAGAGAGAGAGAGGGGGGGGAGAGAGACAGGGGAGAGAGAGAGCGCAAAAGAGAGGAGGGAGAGAGAGAGCGCAAAAGAGGGGTGAGAGAGCGCAAAAGAGAGGGGTGAGAGAGAGCACAAAAGAGAGGGGGAGAGAGCGCAAAAGAGAGGGGGAGACAGAGTGCAAAAGAGGGGGAGAGAGAGAGCACAAAAGAGGGGGGGAGAGAGAGAGCGCAAAAGAGGGAGGGAGAGAGAGAGCACAAAAGAGGGGGGGAGAGAGAGAGCACAAAAGAGGGGGGATAGAGAGAGCGCAAAACAGGGGGGATAGAGAGAGCGCAAAAGATGGGGGGGAGAGAGAGCAAAAGAGAGGGGGAGAGAGAGAGCGCAAAAGAGAGGGGGGAGAGAGAGAGCGCAAAAGAGAGGGGGAGAGAGAGAGCGCAAAAGAGAGGGGTAGAGAGAGAACGCAAAAGAGAGGGGGGAGAGAGAGAGCTCAAAAGAGAGGGGAGAGGGAGCGCAAAAGAGAGGGGGGGAGAGAGATCGCAAAAAGAAAGGGGGAGAGAAAGCGCAAAAGAGAGGGGGGAGAGAGAGCAAAAGAGAGGGGGAGGGAGAGAGCGCAAGGGGTGGGACCGCTGTACCCTGCAAAAAATGGCCCGTGTGAACGGGCTTAAGGACTAGTTAGTTATATTTTAGCTAGCTTAGGTTTTATTGCACAGGTAAGTATGTACAGTATTTAGTTTTAAATAAGTATTATTTAGTTAATAATTGTAAATTTAATTTAGCTCTATTGTAATTATGTTAAAGTTAGGGGGTGTTGGGGTTAGGGTTATTTTAGGTTTAGGGGTTAATAGTTTAATATAGGTTGTTGAGATGTGGGGGTCTGGCAGTTTAGGGGTTAATAGGTTTATTTAGTGGTAGTGATGTGGGAGGCAACTGGTTTAGGGGTTAATAAATTTATTTAGTGGCAGCGATGTCGGGGAGCGGCGGAATAGGAGTTAATAGATTTATTTAGGTGGTGGAGATATTGGGAGCGGCAGATTAGGGGTTAATAACATTATGTAGGTGTCAGAGATGTCAGCGATGTAGGTGTCAGCGATGTTGGGGGGCAGGAGAATAGGGGTAAATAACTTTAGTATAGTGGCAGCAATATCAGGAGCGGCAGATTAAGGGTTAATAACATTATGTAGGTGTCAGCGATGTTAGGGGCAGCAGATTAGGGGTGTTTAGACGTGAGGTTTATGTTAGGGTGTTAGGTTTAAACTTAACTTTTTTTTCCCCATAGACATCAATGGGGCTGCGTTACGGAGCTTTTCATTCCACGCTTCAGGTGTTTTTTTCTGACACCTTCTCCCCATCGATGTCTATGGGGAAAGCGTGGTGCACGAGCACGTCCAAACAGTGCTTGAATTGTGTGCGGTATGGAGCTCAACGCAACCCTATCGCATGCACAAGCTGGCTGTTTCAAAACTTGTAATGGCAGCACTATAGAGGGTTAAATAACGCAACTTTTGTTACATTTGTTAATTTCCCTATAGCACGCATAACTCATAATCTAGGTGAGTGAGAACTGTAGTGCAAAAATATTTATAGAATTACCCTGGGATTTGAGAGAATAATTCATATATGTCCATGATACGCCCATGTTCAACCCATTTTATGAAAGAATCAACAATTATGTTTTGTATTTTGTACTTTTAAGTACAAATTTCTTGCTTTTTTTGCACATCCAGTGTACTAACATTAGGATTTACACTGTGTAGTATAGTAAATACAATACATTTCTGTGTAGTTTTTTTTTATATATATATATATATATATATATAAAATATGATATTTAACAAAAAATTTTGTTACGAATTATGATGCACTAGCAAAATAAAATGTCCCACATATTTTCTTGTGACTCGTACAATTATTTATTTTGAATGATTTTAAGATTACAAATTTTTTTTGTGCAATTTTGTAATGAATGCATCTCCTTCCCATGTGAAAATGCAGTAAACGCCCCTTAGCGAGACACCCTGTTTTCAGGGTTAAAAGTGGCTTTAGATCATTCCACCAGGGAATTAGAAGGGATTGCGAGCATTCTTATAGAATATAACCAGTCTAGGGATCTTTTTAGAATCGGGGCCTAGGTGAACCAACGACATGAGGATATATGAAGCCACAAATCAGCAGCTATCTCCCAATAGTACATTGCTGTTTCTGAGCCTACCTAGGTGTGCTTTTCAACAAAAGATACCAAGAGAACAACGCAAATTAAATAGTAGAAGTAAAATGAAAAGTTTATTAAAATGGCATACTCTGAATCATGAAAGCTATATTTTTACTTCCCTGTCCCTTAAAATACAATTGTCTTGATTTCATACAAAAAAAATTAACATTAAATGGGGCCCATTTATCAAAGGGCTTGCGGACCTGATCCGACACTGCGGATCAGGTCCGCAAGACCTCGCTAAATGCGGAGAGCAATACGCTCTCCACATTTAACATTGCACCAGCAGCTCACAAGAGCTGCTGGTGCAACGCCGCCCCCTGCTGACTCGCGGCCAATCGGCCGCCAGCAGGGAGCTGTCAATCAACCCGATCGTATTCGATCGGGTTGATTTCCGGCGGTTCCTGTCCGCCTGCTCAGAGCAGGCGGACAGGGTTATGAAGCAGCGGTCTTTAGACCGCTGCTTCATAACTTGTGTTTCTGGCGAGTCTGAAGACTCGCCAGAAACACGGCCCTTCAAGCTCCATACGGAGCTTGATAAATGGGCCTGTAAATATCTGATTTTTTATTGATTCTAGTATATTCAAAAACAAACACATTTTTGTCTATTTTTATTTTTTATTTGCATTCAAATATATTATGCACAAAAACTGACTTCTCCATATACAAGCCAAATTAGAATTTGATGGATTATTTTAAACTGTACAAGAACGGTTTAGGATCTCCAGTGGGAGTGTTATTGCAAGAAAGTCTTGGATGATGAAGAAGTGGGATCTGTGATTAAGTTTGATGATGTATAGTTTCATTAGACTTTAAGATGTGAGTCAGATAATCTGTTGTTTCAGATTTTTTTAGACTGGACATTTTTTATCCATACTTAAAATCATTTATTTTAATTAGTATGGTCTACAAAGAGGGTTTTGCGTAAAAAAAAATGAATCATGCAGTACATAAAACAGAATAAATAGGGCTTTTAAAAAATACATATCCAAAATAATTAGGAAATATATCAAAAAGATTTGTACAACGAGGCATCAGGTGCACCAAATCCCATAATTAATCTAAATTGTATTCAATATATATAGGTGGAAAATTATTTACCCTTTCAATATTGCTACAATATTCAGTAATATCATTTGCTACTTTTTCTTGATATATACCACCAATATAACAAGTACAGGGTACCAAGTTCAAATATATTTATCTTTCTGTCAACAGAGCTATGAAGTGCTGCTGATCAGATACATGCAATTCCAGTTTGTTTTAAAATCAATTTAAGCGGTTGTAAATTAACCTTTTTGTGCAAAGGAATCATTTAAAAAAAAATTACCATGTTTAAATATTTCTTTTTTTTTTCGTTGCTTATTTTCAATTTTATTATGATTTAAAGCATGTAAGATCTGGAGTTGGACACACATAATTCAGCAGTTTTATGAATACTCAAATAAAAATAGCTTTTGCCTACATTTGGGTGATAAAAATGGATGTTTCACCTAAAATTTTAAATTTTAACACGACCAACTATTTTCTATTGACAGTATGCTATATATTATTCATTCTCTCTTAATAGGTATTTAAAAATATATTGCAGTTTCTTTAATATGTTGTTCTTCTGAGTAAACCTACTTTGACTACATTTTTATTGGTTGAATAATCATTTTTGTCTAGACATTAGCTATTAAAACTGCTGCAGAAAAAGATTACACCATCCGCCAATTTACAAAACTGATTTTAAATTTGTACTTGTCAAATTAGGACAGTGGAAGGTGATAATTAGCACAGTGTTTTCTTTGTGCTCATTAATGACTTTTGGTTTGCCACATATGCAGTCAGTAATTGACTTAAAGGGATACCAAATCCAAAGATTTTCTTTAATGATTCAGATAGAGCATGCAATTTTAAGCAACTTTACTCCTATTATCAATTTTTCTTTGTTCTCTTGCTATCTTTATTAATAAAAGCTTAGGACCCAGCCCATTTTACGTTCAGCACCCTGGATAGCGCTTGCTTATTGGTGACTACAATCAGCCAACCAAAACGCAAGCATAACCCAGCTTTCAACAAAGAATACCCAGAGAACAAAGAAAAAAAATAAAAATATATATATATGTATATTATAAGCCCATTTGGCAGTCTATGGATTAATGCTCCTGAAAACTATTATTATTGGAACAAGTTTGCTAGAAGCATTTAATTTGTTTTCCACTGGTAACTGTAAAGTAGATTTTAATGTAAGCCAGCAATGCACTGCCTATAGCTGGGTAGTTTTAGCAAAACAACTTCTTGCATTCAATTTTTTGGCCAGTGCAGCAAATAATCTGTTTTATCCATTAACATTGTTAAAATCCCTTTCATCATTTTGCATAGCTTCTATGTAGGTCTAATTTTTTTTCTACAATTACCTGATTTCTCTAAAAAGTACTTTAAATCACTTATACCTTAGGAAAAAAAACACCTTAAAGCATTATTTAATGTTTAAAAGTACCTTAAATCTTACTAATCCCAAACTAATCACTTAAAAATCTCCTGCACTGTGCAAGTCAGGCTGAAAATTGTGACCAATGTAGAGTGTTTTATGATTAAGAACCAAACCACAACCACAAAAATGTAAAAACAATATGATCTGTTATTTTATCATGATAAAGTGGTTTGCCTGCATGCTAATAATATACAGAACTGTTACACTCAGTGTATAGACTGACATCCACTACATATTTTATTCATTTAAAGAAAGCTGAAGTTTTTTGTTTTTTTACATTCCTAAAGGAGTTTTAAGTCACTGTAACATTTCACTGTGTTCTTAAAAATTTGAAACAGAATTATAAATGTGCAAAGTGGAGCTATTGGACAGAAATTTCAAACGAGAAACAGAATACATGTAATGGAAAAATAAGGTTAAATAAGCATTAGGTAAAGCAATGCAATGATTAATATTTAGAAATGGTCTAGAAATTCCCATCTGAATACAAATCAAGTGTAGCAGCTTTTATTTTAATAAACAATAGAGATTTGAAAATTAATCAGACTGGAGCAACTCCATTGTTTTAACCTAAAGCCAATTTCAGTAAAATTATATAACATTCACATCATTTGCAGGAAGATTTTATTCAGCTAAACATAATTACCCCAAATGTGACTAATTTATCTCTCACTCCTATAATTTACAATTCTCTTCTCATCTGTAACTCATTCATTAAACCATTCATTTTCTTTATTCTTTCATTCATTAGTTGATTTATTCACCTGTTCATTCACATAATAATTAAAAAAATGTATTTCATATTTGTTTTAGAATTGATGAGAATGTTAGTATATGAATGATAAATCTGAACTTGAATGATACCTGGGGCGCGATCCGATATCGATCGCAGTTTGCGGCGCAAGCGAGGGAAGCGGCGTCGCCCGCAGTTTCAGCTCGCAACTCGAGCCATCCCATATAGGTCGCCGTCAGATGCTAACGTGCCGTAAGTCTCACAAACCAGCGATGTCCAGAAATCTGCGTAAGTACAAATTTCTGGCGTCGCCAGTGACTTGCGGCACGTTAGAAACTGCCGGCGCCTATAAAACCTGAGTAAAGTCTAAAACACCCGCACTGTCTAACACACCTCCCTAACATAGCCCGCACTGTCTAACCCTCTATCCGCTATCCCCCCTCACTATCCTAACAATAAAAAAGCTATTAACCCCTAAACCGCCGCTCCTTTACCCCGCCGCAACCTAATAAAGTTATTATCCCCTAAACCGCCACTCCCGTACCCCGCCGCCAGCTATATTATATCTATAACCCCCTAAAGTGAGCCCCTAACACCGCCGCCATCTATATTAAAATTATTAACCCCTAATGTAAGCCCCTTACACCGCCGCCATCTCTATTAAAATGATTAACCCCTAATTTAATCTACCTACCCCGCCGCCAGCTATATTATCTATATTAACCCTAAGTATATTATAGTTAATATAGGTATTACATTATATATATTAACTATATTAACCCTAATTATATTCGGGTTAATATAGTTAATATAGTTACTATAGTATTTATATTAACTATATTAACTCTATCTAACCCTAACTAAATTTATATTAAATTAATCTAATTCATTTATAAACTAAAATATTCCTATTTAAATCTAAATACTTACCTATAAAATAAACCCTAAGATAGCTACAATATAATTAATAATTACATTGTAGCTATGTTAGGGTTAATATTTATTTTACAGGTAAATTGTTAATTATTTTAACTAGGTATAATAGATATTAAATAGTTATTAACTATTTAATATCTACCTAGTTAAAATAATTACCCAATTACCTGTAAAATAAATCCTAACCTAAGTTATAAATACACCTACACTATCAATAAATTTAATAAACTACAAACATCTATCTAAAAATACAATTAAATTAACTAAACTAAATTACAAAAAAAAACAAACACTAAATTACAAAAAATAAAAAAAAGATTACAAGATATTTAAGCTAATTACACCTATTCTAAGCCCCCTAATAAAATAATAAACCCCCAAAATAAAAAAAAATCCCTGCCCTATTCTAAATTAAACAAATTTCAAAGCTCTTTACCTTACCAGCCCTTAAAAGGGCCTTTTGTGGGGCATGCCCCAAAGAATTCAGCTCTTTTGCATACAACAAATACAATACCCCCCCCCCATTACAACCCACCACCCACATACCCCTATTCTAAACCCACCCAAACCCCCCTTAAAAAAGCCTAACACTACCCCCCTGAAGATCTCCCTACCTTGTCTTCACCACACCGGGCCGAACTCCTGATCCGATCCGGGCGATGTCATCCTCCAAGCGGCAAAGAAGAATTCTTCCTCCGGCGACGTCTTCCTCCAAGCGGCAGCAAAGTCTTCATTCTTCCGGCGGCATCTTCAATCTTCTTTCTTCGCTCCGCCGTTGCGGAGCATCCATCCCGGCCGACTGCTGAACTTGGAATGAGGTACCTTTAAATGACGTCATCCAAGATGGCGTCCGCCGAATTCCGATTGGCTGATAGGATTCTATCAGCCAATCGGAATTAAGTTAAAAAAATCTGATTGGCTGATTGAATCAGCCAATCAGATTCAAGTTCAATCCGATTGGCTGATCCAATCAGCCAATCAGATTGAGCTCGCATTCTATTGGCTGTTCCGATCAGCCAATAGAATGCGAGCTCAATCTGATTGGCTGATTGGATCAGCCAATCGGATTGAACTTGAATCTGATTGGCTGATTCAATCAGCCAATCAGATTTTTTTAACTTAATTCCGATTGGCTGATAGAATCCTATCAGCCAATCGGAATTCGGCGGACGCCATCTTGGATGACGTCATTTAAAGGTACCTCATTCCAAGTTCAGCAGTCGGCCGGGATGGATGCTCCGCGGCGGCGGAGCGAAGAAAGAAGATTGAAGATGCCGCCGGAAGAATGAAGACTTTGCTGCCGCTTGGAGGAAGACGTCGCCGGAGGAAGAATTCTTCTTTGCCGCTTGGAGGATGACATCGCCCGGATCGGATCAGGAGTTCGGCCCGGTGTGGTGAAGACAAGGTAGGGAGATCTTCAGGGGGGTAGTGTTAGGCTTTTTTAAGGGGGGTTTGGGTGGGTTTAGAATAGGGGTATGTGGGTGGTGGGTTGTAATGGGGGGGGGGTATTGTATTTGTTGTATGCAAAAGAGCTGAATTCTTTGGGGCATGCCCCACAAAAGGCCCTTTTAAGGGCTGGTAAGGTAAAGAGCTTTGAAATTTGTTGAATTTAGAATAGGGCAGGGAATTTTTTTTATTTTGGGGGTTTATTATTTTATTAGGGGGCTTAGAATAGGTGTAATTAGCTTAAATATCTTGTAATCTTTTTTTTATTTTTTGTAATTTAGTGTTTGTTTTTTTTTGTAATTTAGTTTAGTTAATTTAATTGTATTTTTAGATAGATGTTTGTAGTTTATTAAATTTATTGATAGTGTAGGTGTATTTGTAACTTAGGTTAGGATTTATTTTACAGGTAATTGGGTAATTATTTTAACTAGGTAGATATTAAATAGTTAATAACTATTTAATATCTATTATACCTAGTTAAAATAATTAACAATTTACCTGTAAAATAAATATTAACCCTAACATAGCTACAATGTAATTATTAATTATATTGTAGCTATCTTAGGGTTTATTTTATAGGTAAGTATTTAGATTTAAATAGGAATATTTTAGTTTATCAATGAATTAGATTAATTTAATATAAATTTAGTTAGGGTTAGATAGAGTTAATATAGTTAATATAAATACTATAGTAACTATATTAACTATATTAACCCTAATATAATTAGGGTTAATATAGTTAATATATATAATGTAATACCTATATTAACTATAATATACTTAGGGTTAATATAGATAATATAGCTGGCGGCGGGGTAGGTAGATTAAATTAGGGGTTAATCATTTTAATAGAGATGGCGGCGGTGTAAGGGGCTTACATTAGGGGTTAATAATATTAATATAGCTGGCGGCGGTATAGGGGGATTAGATTAGGGGTTAATAATTTTTATATAGGTGGCGGCGGTTGTAAGGGGTCAGATTAGGGGATAGATAAGGTAGATGGCGGCGGTTTTAGAGGCTCACAGTAGGGGGTTAGTTTATGTAGATGGCGGCGGGGTCCGGGAGCGGCGGTTTAGGGGGTAATAACTTTATTAGGGATTTCGGGGGGGGGGGGATCGTGGTTGACAGGGAGATAGACATTGCGCATGCGTTAGGTATTAGGTTTATTTTAGCAGATCGCGGTTGACAGGGAGATAGACATTGCGCATGCGTTAGGTGTTAGGTTTATTTTCTAGTTAGTTTAGGGAGTTACGGGGCTCCAATAGTCAGCGTAAGGCTTCTTACGGCTGCTTTTTGTGGCGAGGTGAAAATGGAGTAAGTTTTCTCCATTTTCGCCACGTAAGTCCTTACGCTGCATATTGGATACCAAACTGCGCGGGTTTGGTATACCTGCCTATGGCCCAAAAAACTGCGGGCGACGGCAGAAATATACGGGCGTAACTTCTAGGTTACGCCGTATATGTGATACCAAACCCGCGCAAATATTGGCGTCGCCGGCTTTTGCGGGCGACGATTTATATCGGATCGACCCCCTGAATGGCTTGAAAAAAGTTTCCACAAAACGATGGGCTTAGTGCTAAAACAGGTGGTATACGGGCTAATATCCCAGGTTTGTGTAAATATTTGTTCTCATTGATAGCACTCACAAGTAAGTATTTATGCTATATTTTTTTGTTAGGAGTGCTAACCAAACACTATGGGGCCGATTTATCATGAGTCTGGCGTACATGATCCGCTGAAGCAATCATGTCCGCTAGACATCGATAAATGCCAACAACATATGCTATCGGCATTTATCATTGCACAAGCAGTTCTGGTGAACTGCTTGTGCGATGCCATCCCCTGCAGAGTTGCGCTAGCAGGGGGTGTCACTTAACCCGATCGTATAGGACCGGACAGATTGATGTCCGCCACCTCAGAGGTGGTGAACGAGTTAAGTAACAGCAGTCTTAAGATCGCTGCTTCTTAACTCCTGTTTCCAGCAAGCCTGAAGGCTCGCGCGGAAACAGATGTATTTGGCCCCATTTGGACCATGATAAATCGGCCCCTCAGTTTTGTATGAAAAAAATTTTCTGTTTGATGTCTTGCTTTACAGAGAAACACAAAAGGTAGTACAACTGTATACAAATCCACTGTAGAAAAGCTGCAAAGGCCAGTTCCTAAACACAATATAATAGCATAATCAATAAAAGCATAATAAAGAGACAATGCAAAAGCAATTTGTTTGAATTTTAAATGAGTGGTAGATTTTATTCTGACAAATGTCAGTTAGTTATATTTTCCTACCTAATGCATCACGTGACAGCCAATCATAAAATGTATATAAGTATATCTTGTGACTCTTGCACATGCTCAGTAAGAGGTGGTGCCTCAGAAAGTGTACATGTAAAAAGATTGTGCACAAAAGGATAATGGAAGTGAATTGGAAAGTTTTTTTATAAAATGGTGTGGTCTATCTAAATCATGATAGTTTAATTTTGACTTGAATGTCCCTTTAATCCAAAAGACAACAGTAGATACAGTAAAAAATTAGCTATGACTACAGCATAAAGCCGAAATGCATCAGCCCTGTTTTGGCGTGTGCTGCAATAATTCACGTGTTTTTGCTATGGCTACTGTTGCCTTTTAACATGGATGAAATAAAGTTATATTTTTAACCTATTAGCCTGTGCAGCTCTACTACAGTAGAATTTAGCTATTCAATCTGTTTTGAGCTTGCACCGCCCAGGGATTGGCTCTAAGTCCAGCAGTACATCAATCATTGAGCGCCCACATGAGTTTGCTATTACACAGACCGGCGGTTATTACAGATGAGCCACTTCCCTTTGCTCCACTCCATGATGAGATTACTGTGTCTTCACTACATGTGAGTAGAAGTGGGGCTTTTGTTTCAAGATGGAACTTGGTCAGCTTAATTACTTGTATATTATTGACATCAGGAGTGACTCATTTTATTTTAAAATGGAAATAATTGTGCTTTGATTTACTTCAATTTGGTGAGCTGCTTATTCATTCATTTATTTATTTACTAAATGCACTTTATTTTTGTGAGAGTGCACCTATCTACTGCTTTTTATATATAATATTGTATCTATCTATATTTTCATATAGTATATATATACAGTATCTCACAAAAGTCAGTACACCCCTCACATTTTTGTAAATATTTTATTATATCTTTTCATGTGACAACACTGAAGAAATGACACTTTGCTACAAAGTAAAGTAGTGAGTGTACAGCCTGTATAACAGTGTAAATTTGCTGTCCCCTCAAAATAACTCAACACACAGCCATTAATGTCTAAACCGTTGGCAACAAAGTGAGAACACCCCTAAGTGGAAATGTCCAAATAGGGCCCAATTAGCCATTTTCCCTCCCGGTGTCATGTGACTCATTAGTGTTATAAGGTCTCAGGTATAAATGGGGAGCAGGTGTGTTTGATTTGGTGTTATCGCTCTCACGTGCTCTCATACTGGTCACTGAATGTTCAACATGGTACCTCATGGCTAAGAACTCTCTGGGGATCTGAAAAAAAGAATTGTTGCTCTACATGAAGATGGCCTAGGCTAAAAAAAGATTGACAAGACCGTGAAACTGAGCTGCAGCATGGTGGGCAAGACCATACAGCAGTTTCACAGGACAGGTTGCCTTACGGAAATAGACATATGAGTGCTGCCAGCATTGCTGCAGAAGTTGAAGGGGTGGGGGGTCAGCCTGTCAGTGCTCAGTCCATATGCTGCACACTGTATCAAATTGGTCTGCATGGCTGTTCTCCCAAAAGGAAGCCACTTCTAAAGATGATACATAAGAAAGCCCGCAAACAGTTTGCTGAAGACAAGCAGACTAAGGACATGGACTACTGGAACCATTTCCTGTGGACCGATGAGACCATTATAAACTTATTTGGTTCAGATGGTGTCAAGCGTATGTGGTGGCAACCAGGTCAGGAGTACAAAGACAAGTGTGTCTTGCCTACAGTCAAGCATGGTGGTGGGAGTGTCATGGTCTGAGCTTGCATGAGTGCTGCCGGCACTGGGTAGCTACAGTTCATTGAGGGAACCATGAATGCCAACATGTACTGTGACATACTAAAGCAGAGCATGATTCCCTCCCTTCGGAGACTGGGCAGCAGGGCAGTATTCCAACATATCGACCCCAAACACACCTCCAAGATGACCACTGTCTTGCTAAAAAGCTGAGGGTAAAGGTGATGGACTGGCCAAGCATATCTCCAGACCTATACCCTATTGAGCATCTGTGGGGCATCCTCAAACAGAAGGTGGGGGAGTGCAAGGTCTCTAACATCCAGTGGAAGAGGACTCCAGTGGCAACTTATGAAGCTCTGGTGAACTCCATGCCCAAGAGGGTTAAGGCAGTGCTGGAAAATAATGGTGGCCACACAAAATATTGACCCTTTGGGCCCAATTTGGAAATTTCCATCTAGGGGTGTACTCACTTTAATTGCCAACGGTTTAGACATTAATGGCTGCGTGTTGAGCTATTTTGAGGGGACAGCAAATTTACACTTTTATACAGGCTGTACACTCACTACTTTACATTGTTGCAAAGTGTAATTTCTTCAGTGTTGTCACATGAAAAGATATAATAAAATATTTACAAAAATGTGAGGGGTGTACTCACTTTTGCACTCTCTCCTTTTGTCAATTCTCACATCAGCGACTGCTTATCTGGCATTTCCTCCTGGATGGCCTCTCACCACCTAAAAATAAACATGGCCAAGACCGAACTACTTCTAATCCCCCCTCTAACTCTACTACAGTTTCTAATTTTTCCATCACTGTTGGCGGCACCACTATCTCCCCATCACCCCAAGTCCGCTGCCTCAGAGTCACACTTGACTCAAATCTGTCCTTCATTCCCCACATCCAACTGCTCTCTTCATCCTGCCGCAACCACCTACGCAATATCTCCAAAATACTTCAGTTTATGAGTGACAAAACTACTAAACTGCTTATCCACTCCCTGGTAATTTCCCGACTTGACTACTGCAATAACTTGCTAACTGGCCTCTCTATCTCCCGTCTCTCTCCCCTTCAATCCATCCTAAATGCATCTGCCAGGCTAATCCACCTCTTTCGACGCTCCATTTCTGCTGCACCTCTCTGTGAGTCCCTTCACTGGCTCCCTATTCACAGCAGAATTAAATTCAAAATTCTCACCCTGACCTATAAAGCCCTCACCAATGCTGCCCCACCCTATCTGTCCTCACTGATCAGCAAATATACTCCAGCCCACCCCTAAGATCTAACAATGACCTGCTCCTTGCATCCTCTACCATCACCTCCTCTCATGCTAGACTACAGGACTTCTCTTGTGCAGCCCCAACCCTCTGTAACACACTTCCTCGAGCTGTCAGACTCTCCCCTGACCACTCATCCTTTAAATGTTCCCTAAAGACCTTTTTGTTCAGGGAAGCCTACCACCCGACTCATTAACAAATTAACTTCACTGACCCAACAGTTGCCCTCATCTCCCCACTAATATCATTCCCACCTTTGCAGTCCCCACCTCCTGTTTCCCATCCTCCTACCCATCTAGATTGTAAGTTCCCACAGGAATAGGACCCTCAATTCCCTCTGTATCTTTCTGTAAAATTTTGTCTTTTATTGTATTGTTTCTCCATTGTACTTCTATCCTTGTACCCATGGGCAGTGCTGCGGAATCTGTTGGCACTTTATAAATAAAGAACAATAATAAAATACTGTAAATATATATTTATATATATATATAAAAACACACTCACACACTGTATATATATATATAAATATTGACATTCATATACCATTAAGCAACAAACCATCAATGTTTTGTTTGTTTTTAGCCCATCTGTATAATCTTACTGCTTGCACCCCTTGACATAATTAATATTATTAATATGTCATCAATCATCTGTGTTTTATTATGATAGCATTAAAATTCTATGGTTTTAGTTAAAACTAGACTTGTGCAGCACTGAATAATTTGTTTCGAACAACATTTTGGAATGAATATTCGTAAAAATGTTTGTGTCCCCAACATTATATGGTATTTGGTTAAATTAAAACTAATGTAAATATTCTCTATTCCTGTCATCTTGATACTTACCTGTAGCCTCCCAACACCCTGCGCTAACTCTGTAAAGAAGGTCGAATTAGCACAACCTAATTGAACCTTATCTATATTTTTTAAACTAGTTAGTGCATTAATTTGGATATTTATATATATATATATATATAAATACATCTGCCACTATAACTCCACCCTTACATCGGTCCTTGATAACCTTGCCCCACCTACCATAGCTCGGAAAACATACACTCATCCTCAGCCCTGGCATACTCTGACACGGTACCTACGCAGATGTTCCCATACTGCTGAACGACACTGGAGGAAATCTCTGAGTTCTGCTGACTTTCTTCACTATAATTTCATCTTGAACTCTTACTATTCTGCCCTTAATCTATATAAGCAACATTACTTCTCTACTCTTATCTCTAATCTTTCTTCAAACCCAAAACGTCTATTCTCCACATTCAATACTCTTTTCCGCCCACCCCCACCTCCCACCACAACTTTTCTCTCAGCCCAAGATTTTGCCAGCTACTTCAACAACAATTCGACTCCATCAGAACTGAAATCAGCTCTCAACATACTACTGGACTCCCACCCCCTCAAAAGCTCACAATCATCCAAAACGCACACAGCCATAAATTTAGCTCTTTTGCCCTGTTACAGAGGATGAAGTTTCTGCCCTTATATTCTCCTCTCACCTCACTACCTGTCCCCTCGACCCCATACCCTCACAACTACTCCCCTCCCTCTCTTCTACCCATACCCCTATACTAACACACATCTTCAACCTCTCCCTCAGCACTGGTATAGTTCCCACATCTCTTAAACATGCATTAGTCACGCCTATCCTCAAAAAACTTTCTCTCGATCCAACCTCCCCCATCCAACTACCGCCATATTTTCCTACTACCTCTTGCCTCAAAGCTTCTTGAAAAGCTAGTATATGCACGTCTATCCCATTTCCTTACATTAAACTCCTTCCTTGACCCACTGCAATCTGGATTTCGCCCCCTTCACTCAACAGAGACAGAAATTGTTAAGGTTACCAACGACCAACTTCCAGCAAAATCAAAAGGCTTCTCTCTACTTATCCTCCTTGATCTGTCTGCAGCCTTTGATACTGTCGACCACCCTCTTTTGCTCCATACCCTCCAATCCTTCGGCATCTGTGACACAGCTCTCTCTTGGTTCTCTTCCAATCTATCTATCTAACCATACATTTAGTGTAGACTTCCCTGGGGTATCTTCTGCCACGTTATCTCTTTCTGTTGGGGTACCACAAGGCTCTGTCCTTGGTCCCCTTATCTTCTCAATCTACATGTCCTAACTAGGTTCCTTAATAAAGTCCCATGGGTTTCATTATCATTTTTATGCCGATGATACCCAAATCTACCTCTCTGCACCAGCATCTCCTTCCTTGCTAACCCGTGTCACTAACTGTCTCTCTCACATCTCTTCCTGGATGTCCTCTCACTACCTCAAGGTAATCTCTACAAAACTGAGCTCCTTATTTTCCCCCCTTCTTCCAAAATATCCACCACCCATGTCTCTATAACTGTTGACAACTCCATCATTACCCCAACCTCACATGCCCGATGTCTTGGGGTCACACTTGCCTCAGATCTTTCTTTCACTCCTCACATTCAGTCCTTGGCTAAAGCCTGCCGCTTCCAACTTAAAAACATTGAAAATTAGATTAAATTAAAAATTAAATTAAATTAAAATTTCCTTACACAAGACACAACAAAGATTTTAATTCACTCTCTCATCCTTTCCCACCTCGACTACTGCAACTCTATCCTCTCTGGTCTCCCTAGCTGCTGCCTAGCTCCTTTACAATCCATAATGAATACTTCTGCCAGGCTCATCTTCCTTGCATGTCGCTCTTCATCTGCCGCACCTCTCTGCCAATCCCTTCACTGGCTTCCTCTTGCCTCCAGGATTAAACACAAAATTCTCACTCTGACACACAAGTCCCTTAAATGCACTGCTCCCCCCTACATCGCAGACCTTGTCTCCAGATACTTTCCTCTCCCGTCCCCTTCACTCCGCTCATGATCTCCTACTCTCCTCCTCTCGTGTTACGTCCTCAAATTCCCGTCTACAAGATTTCTCAAGACTGGCTCCCATCTTATGGAACTCTCTGCCTCACTCCACAAGAATCTCCCCTAGTTTTAAAAGCTTCAAGTGCTCCCTAAAGACTCTACTATTCAGGGCCGCTTATAACCTACACTAACCTTCCTATCTCCACTGCTATCCCCTAAAACCCCATAGCATGTAAGCCTATGAGCCCAGCTCATTGTAGTTCACCTTCATAAGAGACGACTACAACAGCGCAACTCTCGGCAGGACGCTCTCTCCCTATTTTATTCCTGTAATCATTATTTATATACCACCCATGTTCATAGCGCTGCAGAACCTGTTGGCGCTCTACAAATACCTGATAATAATAATAATATTTGTTTCATTACATATAAATTTGTACTAAAACAAATGCACATCCCTTGTTAAAAATTGTTCTTGCACTGTGTTTGCCTTCTAAGTCTCTAAGCTGTAAAATTAGATAAACCCACCATCTTCCTTTAGTATCAGTGGTGGTGAATAGAACCCACAGATCAAGGCTATAACTAAAGCTTACTGGGTCCCATGCAAAAAGGCTGTAAATGGGATTCCCATTTCAACTTTCTGGCCACATAGGAACAAGAAGACCTGCATCTCTGTGATTATGTATCATCCTTCCTCCTTGTTTAGTCTGAACCAGAAGATATACATTTTTGCAGCCTTCCTGTACAAATATGATGTCAAGTTTTTCTGTATATTCCCGCTGTGGGCCCAATTACAAGTGCAGTGTTAATTAACGCTCCCACTCGAGCTTTAACTGCGCTTGAAGTTTGGCTTTTTGCACTCGTAGGGTTGCACTGGTGTAATGAGTTGAAAATAAACAGTTTTCTCACGCTAACCCAACGAGCGCAAAAAGTCGAAGTTAGAATATCGCATGCTCATTCACATATTCCCCAATAGAAGAAAACTGAGAAAAAATAAATAGAAAAAAAAACCTGAATGCATATTCTCATGTGAGCTAAACCAACATGAAAATATGTATATTTCATATTGCAATGTTCTTCACATAGAAGTATATGTTCTATTTATTTTTAAATAAATATCTCTACATATATCTGATGAAATTTTGGTACAATATATATATATATATATATATATACGAGTCTCCAATCGAATTACATAGGGGCGTGTCGCAGCTCCGCTACAAGTCTGACGGATAAACCTACAGTCAGTAAATTCCTCTGATGAAGAAGGTCGTATATGTCCCAGACCTTCGAAACGCGTTAGACCTTTACATATCACGCTGCTAGTGCTATACTCTGGCACTGTAGACTGCTGATGTATTTCTACCACTATCTCTTCTAAACTGACTGTAACAGTTATATTTTTATGTTCCTGATACCGCACAAGCAGTTATATATTGCGGTTACGCTGTAATCAGGTTTTAACTTATTTTGCCAATAAAATACCTCATAATCAATTGAGGTCGTAAAATGTGAGTAATATTCTTTTGACATATTGTGCATATAACTCTATATATAACGGGGTTGCACTATTACCGTTTTCCACTTTCTTCTCATCCATTTATGTGAGCGGAACATCTGGGAGACAGCTACAAGTCTGAGGATACTGGATACACAAAGGAAAATGATTCTACTTACCCTGCGCGACACTTACCTCATATGGATTGAGGTTAAGGAGAGTAAGTAGAATCCCCTGAGGGGATAGTGTGATTCGTAACACTGGGATCCCCCTTTTTTTCAGCTTTCCACTCAGTATCACTTATGGACTTTAACCTCATTGTATACTGCATGTTTTGACTCTGTGCTTTATATTTAACTTGTCACAATTGGTGTTTTAAGTTCACTAGCACTAATATATAGTCTATTGCGAATATCTGTCTATGTAAGAGTTTGTATCTAGATCTTACCCCACTGGTATTGTTATTCAAATATTTATATTCTATATTGAGGTAATAGTTCCACTATATACATTGTATTAAAAACTGTATGAATAGTAACAGCTGTTTAATAATGGAATGTTTATATCTATCTCTCTACAAATTCTGTGAATCTAACTACAGGTGTTGTTTGATACATTGTGCCAATGGTATTGTATTGGTAACTATACTATTATTATTTTTAGCTAAGTACTTATAGTACTCTTTTATTTCTAGTCCACTACACTGAGCGCCCATTACATTTTACTATTCCTTGGTTTACTATTTTTTCTATTAGGGTTGGGGTTTTTTTTTGGGATTCCACAACCCTAATAAGTAACTTGGGGGCAGAATAGTGATTAATATACTTTTTCCTCTAACAGGGTCTTCTTTTGAGGCAAATACCTATTCTTGCGCCGTTATCACAAACCTGTTTTTCCTCTCAACATATATATATATATATATATATATATATATATATATATATATATATATATATATATATATATATATATATATACAGGTATATATATATATATATATATATATATATATATATATATATATATATATATATATATATATATATATAATCTGGATAAGGATAAGCACTCACTGGATTTAAATAAAACAACTATTTTATTCGGCAGTGATGTGTCAGGGGCATTCACCCCTTCCTCAGACTGCCCCGAAATGTCACTGCCGAATAAAATAGTTGTTGTATTTAAATCCAGTGAATGCTTATCCTTATCCAGATTGAATATCCTGTTAAGCACCCTGGTCTGTGTTTGGGTTGGCGAGTGAGAGTGAGAGTGCACTTATTTGGAGTCTATATATATATATATGTATACATGATTATATATTGGTATAGATATATACAGATATATATATATATATAGATGAATATGTATTTATTTATCTAAGTAGGTGTCTAGAGCACTATATGGCAGGAAATAGTAGAGTCATTTAGTGCTCTTGCAAATGGATAACATTGTTGCAAAACTGCTGCCATATAGTGCTCCAGATACGTCCACACTCCTGAGCTTATGTACATGCTTTTCAACAAAAGATATCAAGAGAATAAAGAAAAATTGATAATAGAAGTTAATTAAGAAGTTGATTAAAATTGTATGATATATCTAAATCATGAAAGAAAAATGTGGGGTTTCATGTCCCTTTAATGCCCATGGTTTTGGAACGATTTGGGAATGGGATGTCCTATAAGCTTATACACGTGTCATGGTCAGGTGTCCACATACTTTTGGACATTTAGTACATACATACATACTTGGGAGTGCTGGCAATGTGACCAAATAGCTGCAAAAAAAGTGAGTCTTTGTTCATATTAAAACACAAATATATAAAAAACCTTTTTGAAATGCTGCAAATAATGTCTTGATTACCTATGATGTTTTTTTAATACTATATGGCCATACTCTTTTTAATCTGCCACCAGCTTGAAAGGTGTCTCGATATTGACTGGTCCTAAAACTACAAAATCTTCCTTCAATCATTCCAGCTTCTCTCTTTAAAATAGAAGTAGCTGCCTATAAAATCTAGACATTTTCAAAAAGGCAGATTTTGTAATGTTAGGATCTGTTAATATTAAGACACCTTATGAACTGGTCAAAAAGATCTTAAGTTTATTAAAAATGCATAGGATTTTATCCAGGGAAATGTTTCAGCATTTCAAAACCTGTTGCATTTGTTTACATTTGTATGTAAATTCCTGGTCTAAAAACTCAAATGCAGTCGACTTTCTGTGAGTTATAAGTGAAAATATAGTCACCTCCATTCCAGATGGATATTTTTTTTAAAAAAAAAATGCCCATGTGTAGAAACTATAATATTCTTACTAGTAATAAGGTGTGATGTGATTTAGATGTCACAAGGAAATTCAACCTTTCATCCCATCATGTGTTAGACCTCCCTTAAAATATGACCTAGTGGCTTTTTTTCCTTGTTTCCTTGTATGTGTGCTTACAGAAAAATCATCAGATACGTTAATTATTTTACTGAAATTAATTTGCCTGCATGTCTGTTTTACCTCCATTCCATCAAAAATACATATTTTGGCTTTGGTTTGGTGAGAAAAATCCTATTTGCCATAAAATGCTGCCTTGTATATGTGGATACATTTCTGTTGAAATATATATATATATATGTATACATACATACATATATATATATATATATATATATATATATATATATATATATATATATATATATATATATATATCAAGTGTCCCTAGGTAAAGGGATATTATACACTAGATTTTTATTTGCATAGATGTTTTGTAGATGATCCCTTTATATAGCCTATACAGCTTTTTTTTAAAATTTTTTATTAACATATATATAGTTTTGCTTATCTTTAAATAACATTGCGCTAATTTTCAGACTCCTAACCAAGCCCCAAAGTTTTAGGAGAATACTGACGTATACCTACTCCATCTTGCGCCTGTTTGTGTAGAGTCTTTTCCTATGAAGAGGAAGGGGGAGGGGAAGTGTCTGCTTTTTTGCTATACAACCCCTTGCTGTGTTTAACAATGCTAAACTGGGAGCTTCTAAGTAAGTTTTTAAACGGTTTAATACTGGATTTTTAGATTAGTATCTGTGCATATTAATCTTTATTTGTGTCTATAACATGTAGTTATATGAAAACTGGTGTATACAGTCCCTTTAAATGTATCAAGTACTGAATAATCTCATACTTAAGTAGCCATAACTATAAGTAAAATGTAAAATTACATACATTTATCTTATGCACTTATACAAGAAAATCTTACGTTATATTTTTTTTGTTTGTTTAAACAGCTACTTTCAATTAGGGTATATTGAAGTAGTCTCATGAGCATACATGAGTGTAAAGTATTATATGGCAATAGTGTTTGCAACAATGTTTGTAACAATATCATACATATTGGCCTATATCAAAATTTATCGGAAGCCACTTTTTGGGCTTCTTTTCAGGCCGAAAAGGCTACTGTTGGTTTTGGTGTGATCACAATAGGGTGATCAGCTGATTCTTGCACTCACAAATGGGTTTACAGTTGCTAGAAAAAAGTGCTGTTTACCCTAAGGAGCCAAACACTTCTCTGAGATCACAATGCTTTTTCGGCTCACTTTTTAACTACTTTTTTGAGGCCAGTTTTGGCTTATTAAATTTGGCACTCAAGACACTTGCTAAGTAATTGAAATAAGTTTTTGGACAACTCTTAGACTATTTCAGAGCTATTTCCAAACAGTCTTTTAGCTTGCACCTATGAAAAAGACTGAAATAGCCACTGTAGACATTTCTATAGGTTTATGAACATACATGGAATCAATTCAATAAACCTATATTCATTCCTAATGGAGAGGCAGTCAACAGGGTAAACCTTTACTTATGTATAGGGGCATATACTTACGTAGTTTTGATTAAAAAAAACATATATCTTGTTCAGCTATAGGGATATGCAGGAAAACTCATTTCAGGATACCAACATCTACAAATGGCATGATTTTATGTTTCATTTTTCATGTTTGATTGTATTTCTTACTCGCACTGGCGAGATTGGCACGATAACAGTATATATATAGAAAAATACATTTTTAAAAATACAAATAAAAAAAAATTCTATGTGAAGAACATTGGAATGATAAATATTTGCATTAAAAACACAATGAAACATAATAAAAAATATTAAAATGTAATAATTAATTTTCATGTATGTATGTATATATAAATATACATATACATACATGCAAATCACAATAATAAATCTTATAACATTAAAGGGGCATATTCATGTATATCTGCAAATGTGGTATACATGATACATTGCACTGCATGTGAAGTGGGATGCTATATTGGAGAAACAAGCCAAAAACTGCATCTTCGGATGAACTTACACAGGCACTCAATCAAAAACCACTGTGAAACAAAATACTGCACCCCTGTTGGTCACCATTTTACCCAACCTAACCACTCCATCCAAAACCTCAAAATCAAAATTCTCAGAGGCAACTTCAAAAACACCATGGAAAGAAAAACCTTTGAAATGAAAATGATAATGCACTTCAACCTGTTTAATTCTGGACTAAATGTGGACTCTGGATTCTTAATACATTATCAAAAAATTTTGTAATGTACTTTCATTTAGTCAATTACATTGTATATTCCACATTCTTTATACATAGGTACACAGGTAAGCCTATGTCCACACTTTTGTCTTTTTTTAACTTTTGTATTCCCCCTGTATATACAATTTCACATCTTTATAGATATTGATTCAATGTTGATATATAACTTTATGTCAGTATATGCTCCATGTAAAGCTATATATTTCCCCTGTCTGTTCTCCTACACTGGACACTGTCTGCCTGTTACCTAAGCCTCCCTCATGATTTTTACGACACCTCCTCCTCTCCCTGCACTTTCTGTCTTCTTAGCTATTCTGTGTTTTAAGATATAGGCCCCGAGTTATCAAGGTCTGTCGGACCTGATCTGACAGTGCGGATCAGGTCCGACAGACCTCGCTGAATAAGGCGAGCAATACGCTCGCCGTATTCAGCATTGCACCAGCAGCTCACAAGAGCTGCTGGTGCAATGCCGCCCCCTGCAGGCTCGCCAGAAACACGGGGCATCAAGCTCCAATCGGAGCTTGATACATATGCCCCAATATCTGTAAAATCCATTTAATAGGTCAGTATTGCTTCAGACTTGATAAAGGAAGGAACTCTTCCAAAAACTTGTCATCTAATAAATGTATAGTTAGTCCAATAAAAAAGTATCATTGCTCAATGCAATACTCTTGTTATTTTGATATCTAAATCTCTGGACTAACACGGCTACTTCAATCAACGTATTGTTAAATAGATAGATGTGTGTTCATCTCTGTATATTTGTATGTATATACATATATGAATACATAAATATAAATGTATATACATATATTCACATATACCTTTTAACCCTTACAAAAAAATATTTACATGAATATTTTTTTTTTCAGATAGTGTATATATGAGTGTTACATTTTTTTTTATGTACTTATGTAGTGTTTGATGCAAACATTTTTTTTACCTCTTATACTTCACCCTTGGGGGCTGATTTATCAAAGTCTGGCGGACATAATACGCTGTAGCGTATCACGTCCACCAGACATCGCTGAATGCATACCCTGTCAGCATTTAAAATTGCACAAGCAGTTCTAGTAAACTGCTTGTGCAATGCTGCCCCTTGCAGATTCATGGCCAATTGGCCGCTAG
Source organism: Bombina bombina (assembly GCF_027579735.1). NCBI lineage: Eukaryota > Metazoa > Chordata > Amphibia > Anura > Bombinatoridae > Bombina > Bombina bombina. The sequence continues at coordinate 265,498,630 of NC_069505.1, read as the reverse complement.
CAGGGGGTGTCAATCAACCCGATCGTATAGAATCGGGCGGATTGATGTCCGCAGTCTCAGAGGCAGAGGGCCAGTTAAGGAGCAGTGGTCTTAAGACTGCTGCTTCATTACTGCTGTTTCCGGTGAGCCTGAAGGCTCGCTCGGAAACAGGGGCATCAGGGGCCATTCGGCCCTTGAAAAATCAGTCCCTAGGTCTTCACTCGTGCTAACCCAACAAGCGCAAATTTTGTTTGAGTTTGAGCAAACCTGTTTACTTTCAACTTGTAATACACTCACAAGTTAGTCTGGTCATGATTTTGCTTATCGCAACCCTCGCTAAATTTAGCTCGCCACTTGTCATCTAGCCAATTAAAACATACAAAGTGTATATCTAAGCAGTACAGAAATGCATTTATAGCCCTTTGAGTCATACATCATCTTTCAACTAACTATCTTGCCATTGATTCTGCTTTTCCACCAGCATCGGTACAGATTACAAGTGGCGCTAAATATTGTTTTTGTTTGAGTGCTAATGCCTTTGAAAGTAAACTTTTAATGTGGACGGGTTTGCACATGAATTACAAGTTGAAAGTAAAAAGGTAGCACGCATGTGAAACCCAATGCACACTAACTTCAGGACTTCAGTTATCACAACCTCATTTACCTGATCTTCCCATAGACAATGGAAAGCACATTTAAAAAAATAAATAACCCTTATCACATATAACACAAAATAAATTACCCTTATTGGGTCATTATCTGTATCCTTATTTCTGCATCGCTTTGCTTTAAGAAACACAGTTAAAAAATCAGCTTGAACAAGAAAATCTCTCAATATGGAGTTAGTCAATGTGGATATATGATGGCCTGTGCTCTTTTACCCATTAGAGGTATCCCCTATGTAAAGTAGGCCACATGGACACTTGATCAAGAAATCTCAAGAGTTACTAATTTAAAAATGTTTAATTCAAACTGTTGTCTCTGTGCTCTGTATAGTGAAAATAAAGGTTGCCATATTCATTTTAATGACTAGCAAGATAAAGGATATTACAATCACCCTTGCACTCCACATAAAATGCTTGATTATGTATAAATAAAAAATATATAAATATTTGCAATGTACTTTCATTATTTATTTTGCATGGTAATATAACTCCATAAACAGTAGTGTCTCTACTTGCCACCAGAGAGGCTGGATTACATTCTGTGTAATCTAGAACCCTAATACCCCTACATGCTGCACAGGGATTGGCTGATATGTGCAGGAACTTGTTTATATTTGTTGCTAACTGGCCACAGCAAAGAGTAAAAAAAAAAGAAGATATGTAATAGGTATATATTGAGCCTACAAAACAATCCATATTTTATTTAACAAAATTACAGTTTTAAATTCTTTTAAAACATGTATTTTACATACAATCCCTTTGCATTAAAATGGATCATTTTGTGTGTAAATAAAATTTGATTTTAATGTCCCTTTTAAGTGTCCTGTTTACAGACATATGAAACTCCATTCTAGAGTTACAGAATTTTGTGGCGCTGTACAAATAACTGATAATAGACTGTAGGACTTCTCTTGTGCAGAACCAACCCACTGGAACACACTTCCTTGCTCTGTCAGACTTTCCCCTAATCTGTCTTCCTTTAAACGCTCCCTAAAGATATTTTTGTTCAAGGAAGATTCCCACCACCCAACTCAGTAACAAATTAACTCAACTTACCTAATAATTGCCCTCATCTCACTCTGTACTATCATCATTCTCACCCTTGCCGTTCTCAGTCCCTGTTTCTCACCCTCCTACCTTTCTAGATTGTAAATTACCACGGGAATAGGGCCCTCAACTCCTCCTGCATGGATTTATCAATGTCTGTCCGACATAATACGCTGTAGAGTATCATGTCCGACAGACATCGCTGAATGCCGACAGCATACGCTGTTGGCATTTAACACTGCACAAGCAGTTCTGGTGAACTGCTTGTGCAATGCCGCCCCTGCAGATTTGCGGCCAATCAGCCGCAAACAGGGGGTATCAATCAAACCGATCGTATAGGATCAGGCGGATTGAGGTCCGCAGCCTCAGAGGCAGCAGACCAATTAATGAGCAGCAGTCTTAAGAGCGCTGCTTCATAACTGCTGTTTCCGGCGAGCCTGGAGGCCCTTGATAAATCGGCCCCTTTGTATCATTGTTTTATTTAAACAAATTGTACCCATGGACAGCACTACAGGATTTTGTGACGCTTTAAAAAAATAGTATAATAATAATGATAATAATAATAAAGCTTCAAAACAATAGGGTGTAATATGCTTTTATTAACATTATTAATCATAGTAAATATCATATTTTAAATCTAAGTTATATTGTATCCTATTTCTTCTGTTCTAAACTTGTTACCACTCAACAGAGCATCACAATTATAAATATTACTAGGAATTCCATTTGATAATAAAACTAATTGCCCAAAACAAGATTTCCAGAAAATGTATCACTAGTTGACAGATCAGCTACATTAGATTGCTGATTAATGAGGACACCTAGTAGCATCTAATATAATGCACATGTTTCCTTATCTATGTTTTAGATTTTAAATGGCAGCACAAAATATTTAAAGTTGACAGATTTGGCAAGAGACCAGCATGTAAAGACGATTTCTTCATTTATTAGATTCTGCAACAGAAAAGATACACAACAGATAGTGCAGCTTAATCTGTGCACTTCATAAACTTAGGGTTCATTGATAATTTGTAGCCTAAATCGGGGTTCCTCAAACTTTTTTTCCCAAGATCCAGTGCCATGATACCACATACCGTCACAATCCTATTTTTATGCTTGTTCTCATCATTTCTGAAGTAATTTACAACAAGATAGCTGCAATTTTTTGCAAAGTGAGTAAAATGTGCGTGTACTTTATTCCTGTTTGTAGTCAAACTTGAAGGTGTTGTAAAATGTTATAACAGACACTCTTATACGATACACACATACACACACTCTCACACAACAAAAACATACTCTTATACAACACACACATTCTCCTATAACACACACACCACACACACTTTCATATAACACACCCTCATACAATACACAAACATACACACACAAACTCTTATAGAACACACACAATCTCATACAACACACACACTTTCATGCAACACACAGAGCACTCATATAACACACACACACATCACACACTCTCATACAACACACATACACACCAAATACAATCTCATACAACAGACACACACTCTCATACATCACACAGAGACACTCTCATATATCACACACTCTCATACAACAAACACACACTCTTATACAACACACACATTCTCCTATAACACACACACCACACACAATCTCATGTAACACACACTCATACAATACACAAACACACACACAAACTCTTATAGAACACACACACCACACACAATCTCATACAACACACACACTTTCATGCAACACACAGAGCACTCATATAACACACACACACATCACACACTCTCATACAACACACATACACACCAAATACAATCTCATACAACAGACACACACTTTCATACATCACACAGAGACACTCTCATATATCACACACTCTCATACAACAAACACACACTCTTATACAACACACACATTCTCCTATAACACACACTCTCATATAACACACACTCATACAATACACAAACACACACACAAACTCTTATAGACCACACACAATCTCATACAACACACACACACTCTCATGCAACACACAGAGACACTCTCATATAACAGACACACACATCACACACTCTCATACAACACACATACACACCACATACAATCTCATACAACACACACACACTCTCATACATCACACAGAGACACTCTCATATATCACACACTCTCATACAACAAACACACACTCTTATAAAACACACATATTCTCCTATAACACACACACCACACACACTCTCATATAACACACACTCATACAATACACAAACACACACACAAACTCTTATAGAACACACACACCACACACAATCTCATACAACACACACACACTCTCATGCAACACACAGAGACACTCTCATATAACACACACACACATAACACACTCTCATACAACACACATACACACCACATACAATCTCATACAACACACACACACTCTCATACAACTCACACAGACACTCTCATATAACACACACACACACATCACACACTCTCATACAACAAACAAACACTCTTATGCAACACACACATTCTCCTATACCACACACACTCTCATATAACACACACTCATACGATAAACAAACACACACACAAACTCTTATAGAACACACATACTACACACACTCTCATACAACACACACCACACACAATCTCATATAACACACACACACTCATACAACACACACTCTCATATAACACACACATCACACACTGTCATACAACACACAAACACACTATCATACAACACACTCACACTCTCATACAACACACACCAGACACACTCTCATACAACACAATATCATGTTTAACACATACACACTACACACACTCTCATACAACACAATCTCATATTACACACACACACTCAGACACACTGATATTACACATACACACATAACACACACTCCCCTACAACACATACAAAAGTTGTGACCCAGTAAACATTGTGTTGCGACCCAGTAATGGGTCCCGACCCATAGTTTGAAGAACCCTGGCCTAAATTATACTGAAAAAACGAAAATGTATCTTTAAAATAATATAATTTAGAGTAGGGCCACTTGTTCCACTGGAAAGTTCTTAACTCTCCTGCAACAGGAAAAATACTTCTGAGAATATTAATAAAAATGGAGGATTTACCTCACCGGAATTTAACATCATGCCTGAAAAACAAAACTGTCAGCTGCATAAAACATTAATCTCTAAGCATAGGGAACACAACTGGTTGACAACTACCAGCCGTTACTTAGAGATTTAGATATTTATTCCTAAACTGTAATGTTTTATAAAATAGGCTTATAATATCCTGCACATTAAAATAGTATTTAGGTATAGAAAAGCAGTGATACATATAATACTTCTATCTGTGATAAGGCTTTTTAAATTTTTCTTATAATAGATTTTTAATTACTCTTAAAGGGACACTCAAGTCAAAATTAAACTTCATGATTCAGATAGAGCATGCAATTTTTAACACATTTCCATTAACAAAATGTGCACAATCTTTTTATATTTACAGTTTTTGAGTCACCAACTCCTACTGAGCATGTGCAAGAATTAACAGCATATACGTATATGCATTTGTGATTGGCTGATGGCTGTCACATGATACAGGGGGAGGGGAAATAGACATAACTTTGCAATTTATTTAATAAAAATCTACTACTCATTTGAAGTTCAGACTAAGTGCTATTGCATTGTCTTCTTATCATGCATTTGTTGATTATGCAAATCTACTGTATTGACTGGTCCTTTAAAGGGACAGTCTAGTCAAAATTAAACTTTCTTGATTCAGATAGGGGATGCAATTTTAAACAACTTTCCAATTTACTTTAATCATCAAATTTGTTTTGTTCTCTTGGTATCCTTTGTTAAAAGCTAAACCTAGGTAGGTTCATATGCTAATTTATAACCCATTAAAGGCCACCTCTTATCTCAGTGCATTTTGAAAAGGTTTTCACAGCTAGACAGCGCTAATTCATGTATGCCATATAGATAACGTGCTCACTCCTGTGGAGTTATTCATGAGTCAGCACCAATTGACTAAAATGCAAGTCTGTCAAAAGAACTGAAATAAGGGGGCAAAAAGTGCATTAATATAACTGTTTTGGTTATGTAAAACGATGGAATGGGTAATAAAGGGATTATCTATTTTCTAAACAATCTGGAGTAGACTATCCCTTTAAAGAAACAGTAAAGATTATATACAAGTTCACACCTATAGATTCATTTGCACACAAAGTATGTACCTCTTTAAATATAACTCCAATTGCATTTGTTTACATTTAATTTACAGTAACTTGTTTTCTCCTATATCTTCCCTGTCAACCGTCTATCCCAACTGAAAGTTTTAAAGGCTTTATTATTGGGACATGAAACCGAAATATTTTCTTTCATAATTCAGCACAGAGCGTGTTATTTTAACAGCTTTCCAATTTACTTTTATTATCTCATTTGTTTTGTTCTCTCTGTATCCTTTGTTGGAAAAGGATACCTAGGTATGCTCAAGAGATTTTGGTTGGTGGCTGCACATATATGCCTCATGTTATTGTCTCACCCAGTGCATTAACTAGCACCCAGTAGTGCATTGCTGCTTCTTCAACAAAGGATACCAAAAGAATGATTATCATTATATAATAGAAGTAAAATGGGAAATTGTTAAAAATTGTATATTCTTGCTGAATCACAAAAGAAGATTTCATATCCCTTTAACACTAATTTGCAGGCACATAAGCACAGTGAACATGCTAGAGAAAATCAGTTGTTGATTTGAACAAAATAAATAGCTGTAAAACATAGGTATCCAGGGTCAGGAGGCTTGTAGGAGTTAGGGTCATCAATGGAAGGACTCTCTGGGGCTAGGAGGAAGCTCTGAGTAGGCCCATGCAAACCTGGCACAGGGACAGTGTCAACTTATAAACCTGGAAAATGTAAATTGAATGGAGTGCAGTGGGTGGCGCAGGGGACAAAAATGGGTGGGGCAGGGGACAAATCTTTCACTCTGGAATCATTCCACAAAATGCTGGGCATATGGGAGCTCTGCAATTAGATAATTATACATGGCATGTAGAGAAGAAATATGGTCATGAGAAGTCTATGGTTTCATACAAGAAAAAACATTCATGAAACTTATATCTTACAGTAAAAATACATTTCCACAACATTTAAAAAACGGCATAATTCTTAGAAATGTATACTCATCCCTAGACACATTTGAGTCGTGATTGATTTCCAGCTATAATCAAAAGAACAATATCTAGCTCATAACTGTTCTTCATCTCTTAACACAAAGTAAGTTCCATGCTGAAGTATACCTGCATCACAAGAATGCCTTTAAAAGTTAAAGAACAAACAAAAACAAAAAAAATCCCCTCTATAAAACAATCAAAGTGAAAGTGGTTAAATAGAAATAAAATAACATTAAAATTACTACTTCTGAATGCAAGTGAACTCCAATCCCTCAGACGTCACTGTCTCAAAAACCGTCATGAGTCTGTAATGGATAATATGGATAATAATGTCAGGCTGACATTGGCCCAGGAATACTTCGGTAAACCTTTGTCAGTCCACACAATTTGCTGCTGCATCCACAGATGCAAGTTAAGGCTTTACTATGCAAAGCAGAAGCCATACATCAACACTGTCCAGGAGTGCCGCCGACGTCTCTGGGCTCGGTCTCCTCTAAGATAGACAGTAGCACAGTGGAATCATGTGTTGGGGTCTGACAATTCAACATTTCAAATAGTTTTTGGAAAAAACAGCCGTCGTGTTTTTAAGGCCAAAGTGGAAAATTACCATCCATGCTGTTATCAGCCTCAGGTACAAAAGCCAGCATCTTTCATGGTATGGGGGGGGGGTGTCAGTGCCCATGGCATGGGTAACTTGCACATGTGAGGGCACCATTAATGCAGAAAAATATGTATACATTTTGGAGCAACATGTGCTGCCATCCAGATGTCGTCTTTTCCTGGGACGTCCCTGCATTTTCCAGCAGGACAATGCCAAACCACATTCTGCTTAGATTACAAGCGCATGGTTGTGTAAGCATAGAATGCGGGTGCTAGCATGGCTGCCTGAAGTCCTGACCTGTCTCTGATTGAGAATTTGTAGCACATTATGAAGCACAAAATAAGGCAACAAAGGCCTTGTAGAGTTGTGCAGTTGAAGACATGCATAATGGATGAATGGGGGAAAATTCCGCTTGCTAAACTTAACCAACTGGTGTCTTCAGTGCCCAAAAGCTTACGTGTTATTAAAAGAAAAGATGATGTTACACAGTGGTAAACAGTCAACTGTCCTAACTTTTCGGAGTGTGCTGCAGTCATCAGATTTGAAATAAGTGTATATGTTTAAAAATACAGTAAATTCACAAAGTAAAATATCAAATAAGGTGTTAATAATGTGTTTTCAATATAGTACAGGGTGAATTGAATTTTCAAATGACTCTGTTTGTTATTTTTGTATTTTCCATACTGTCCTAATTTCAGAATTGGGGTTGTAATATATATTGATAGAGAGAGAGAGTGAGACAGAGAAGAAAGAGAGATCTGCTTAGGTTTTATAGAATACGTATACATATATGTGAATACTTTATTATTTCATTAGTAAGTCTTTAGCATTGACAACTTTTAGTGGCACCTCTATTTTAGACTGGGGTACACTTGGTGTCTCCCTACACTGGATTCCTAGAGTTTCCTATTTTTACAATTCTGGCTAAACATATAGGAACCTTAGTGTCCCTTTAACAGAAACGTAGAAGAAAAAAATATTGGCGAACCTCCAGGCACCCATAATCAAAAATGTATTTATGAAGACACAAAGATAAAAAATACAGATATGATACCAGCAAGTTAACATCTTAAGCATTTCGGCGGTATCAGCCTTAAGCATAGACATTAATCATAGTCTATGATTAAGGCTGATACCACCGAAACGCGTAAGACGTTAACTTCCTGGTATCATATCTTTATTTTTTAACTTTTAACTTTATTAACTCTTCACAAATAAATTTTGGATTATAAGTGCCTTCAGGTTCGCCAGTATTTTTGTTTTTCTATGTTTACTGCTTATCTTACTTGGCTAAATAACCCCCTACCTTTGCCTCTGTAACCCCGAATACAGAGGAAGAGCCGGGGGCCAGAAAGGCATGCTACCACTGGAGGAACGCTGGAGCACAGAGCCGTGAATACCAGCCGACTAGGTATCAGAGAGCGTTGGTGAATGGTGATCCAAGCGGTGTACCTTCACTAAGGAGGCGGAGGAGCACAAGGTCCGGGACACCCATAACTCTGCAGCTACCGATTACCGGAGGGGATCTTGGATCCAGTGGCCCTTGATCTGCCCAGGACACATTGTATAACAGTTATATTGAATGGCTAATCAGGAGGGGTGTTTTTCTTGATATATGTGGAATCTACTGAAACCCACGCATAGCAGCCTTCCTAAGGAGAGTTTTGCTTGTGTATGTACCCTTTAACAGAAAACCTTAGTTTTGTAGAGTAATAGAACTTTCAACTATATATTTAATGCCAAGGCACTGGAAAAGTTACTGTTGAATGAGAAAAAAATACATATTGATAAACTGGTGAAACAGGAGATTTAGAGAAAGATTATATGTTCTCTGCTTGTTTAGTCTAGAAAACGGTGCAGCATTTTTGTAATAATTTATGATATGAACTTCCCCAAAGAAAGATAACATCACAGACTTCACCTCATTTTTTGAAATTGTTCCAGTAACACATCCTATGTATTTTTTATTTAAGAAAACAACATTTTAGCCATTACTCTAACTTTCACCTTTCTAAAATTCCATAGCAATTTCACCTTTCAGGTTAATACACCTTAGTGCCAGATATATTTTAATTTTAGTTATTATGTTTAAAGCATTATCTTGGGTTATATTTGCAATGTCTGTATTTGTTTTTATAATTTGACATAAAAGAATGATGTATATTTTATATGTTTTACAGTATATGAGCACAGACAAAACATTGTTTTATTCAATATAGATTGTTTATCTGTTAAATATAATCCAAGACTTTCCCTATTTTAAAAAAACATTCAAGAGTTCTTAAATGGACATTTTACTTGAAAATGTTTAATGATTAAAAAGGTAGATAATCCCTTTATCACCTATTCCTGAGTTTTGCATAACCTACACTGTAATATTAATACACATTTTATCTCGATGATTACCTTGTATCTAAGCCTCTGCCGACTTATATCTCAGTGCTTTTGACAGAATTGCATTTTAGCCAATCAGTGCTGACTCCACGAGAGTGAGCACAATGTTATCTATTTGGCACTCGTGAACTAGCGCTTCCTAACTGTGAAAAACTGACAAAATACAATGGGATAAGAGGCGGCTTCAGTGGCTTAGAAATCAGTCTGTGAGCCTACCTAGATTTAGCTTTCAACAATAAATACCAAGAGAACAAAGCAAATAAAAGTAAAATGGAAAGTAGTTTAAAATTGACTGTTCCTTTAAACTTGGAGAGAATTAGCAATTATTTTATTCTGGTGATGGAAAGACTTGAAATCAATGGCATGAGATATTTGTCTATATTAGAACTATTAATTTTTAGTCACTTTTCATCATAATATATACAGCCTTTGAAAAGTATGAATGGATATATACAGTGGCCTCTAGTTATCAACGTGTCTACTTTACCTGCCTTCACCGCACCAATACGCCTGCCTAAGCTCGCCTACCATCGCCACCGCGGACCTGACGAATTTCGCCAAAGTTATCAAAGAAGCTGTCAAAAAGCTATGCACCAAGTACGGGGCGATGAGCAGCGGACTGTGAGAGTTATCACTCATCCGATCTCGCTGCTCTTTGGCTTTTTGACAGCTTTATTGATAAGCTGTCACTAAGCACCCACACTAACTACACTGTTCTACCCCCTATACCGGCGCCCCCGTAGCCCCCCGCAACTAAATAAAGTTATTAACCCCTAAACCGCCGCTCCCGGACACCGCCGCAACTATAATAAATGTATTAACCCCTAAACCGCCGCTCCCGGACACCGCCGCCACCTACATTATACCTAGTAACCCCTATCCTGCCCCCCCTATACCGCCGACACCTATAATAAAGTTATTAACCCCTATCCTGCGGATCCCGGACCTCGCCGCAACTAAATAAATAGTTTAACCCCTAAACCGCCGCTCCCGGACCACACCGCCACCTATATTAAACTTATTAACCCCTAATCTGCCCCCCCCTACACCGTCGCCACCTATAATAAATTTATTAACCCCTATCCTGCCCCCCCTACACCGCCGCCACTGTAATAAAATTATTAACCCCTAAACCTAAGTCTAACACTAACCCTAACACCCCACTAAACTTAAATATTAATTAAATAAATCTAAATAATATTTATCTTATTAACTAAATTAATCCTATTTAAAACTAAATACTTACCTTTAAATAAACCCTAATATAGCTATAATATAAATAATAATTATATTGTAGCTATCTTAGGATTTATTTTTATTTTACAGGCAACTTTCAATTTATTTTAACTTGGTACAATAGCTATTAAATAGTAATATTTAATAGCTACCTAGTTAAAATAAAGAGAAATTAACCTGTAAAATAAAAACTAACCTAAGTTACAATTACACCTAACACTACACTATACTTCAATAAATTATTCCTATTTAAAACTAAATACTTACCTGTAAAATAAACCCTAAGATAGCTACAATGTAATTAATAATTACATTGTAGCTATTTTAGGATTTATATTTATTTTACAGGTAACTTTGTATTTATTTTAGCTAGTTAGAATAGTTATTAAATAGTTATTAACTATTTAATAACTACCTAGCTAAAAGAAATACAAAATTACCTGTAAAATAAATCCTAGCCTAAGTTAAAATTAAACCTAACACTACACTATCATTAAATTAAAGGGACATTAAACCCAAAAATTTTCTTTCATGAGTCAATCAGAGAATACAATTTTAAACAACATCCCAATTTACTTCTATTATCTAATTTGCTTCATTCATTTAGATATCCTTTGTTAAAGAAATAGCAATGCATATTGGTGAGCCAATCACATGAGGCAAACATGTGCAGCCACCAATCAGAAGCTACTGAGCATATCTAGATATGCTTTTCAGGAAAGAATATCAAGCGAATGAAGCAAATTAGATTATATAAGTAAATTAGAAAGTTGTTTAAAATGGTATTCTCTATCTGAATCATGAAAGAAAAAATTTGGCTTTAATGTCCCTTTAATTAAATAAATTACCTACAAATAACTACAATTAAATTAAATAAACTAACTAAAGTACAAAAAATAAAAAAAGCTAAGTTACAAAAAAATAAAAAAAATAAGTTACAAACATTTAAAAAATATTACAACAATTTTTAGCTACTTACACCTAATCTAAGCCCCCTAATAAAATAACAAAGCCCCCCAAAATAAAAAAATTCCCTACCTTATTCTACATTAAAAAGTTACTAGCTCTATTACCTTACCAGCCCTTAAAAGGGCCTTTTGCGGGGCATGCCCCAAAGAAAACAGCTCTTTTGCCTGTAAAATAAAAATACAACCCCCCCAACATTAAAACCCACCACCCACATACCCCTAATCTAACCCAAACCCCCTTAAATAAACCTAACACTACCCCCTGAAGATCATCCTACCTTGAGCCGTCTTCCGCCAGCCGACCACCGATGGAACCGAAGAGGATATCCGGAGCGGCAGAAGTCATCATCCAAGGGGCGCTGAAGAAGTCTTCCATCCGATTGAAGTCAACATCCAGGCGTCGCTGAAGAAGTCTTCCATCCGATAGAAGTCTTCATCCATGCAGCGTCTTCAATCTTCATCCATCCGGAGCGGAGCCATCTTCAGACGAGCCAACGCGGAGCCATCCTCTTCTTCCTGACGACTAACGACGAATGAAGGTTCCTTTAAGGGACGTCATCCAAGATGGCGTCCCTTCAATTCCGATTGGCTGATAGGATTCTATCAGCCAATCGGAATTAAGGTAGGAAAAATCTGATTGGCTGATTGAATCAGCCAATCTGATTGAAGTTCAATCCGATTGGCTGATCCAATCAGCCAATCAGATTGAGCTTGCATTCTATTGGCTGTTCCGATCGGCTAGATTTAGAGTTTTGTCGGTAACGACCCGCGTAGCTAACGCTGGCTTTTTTTTCCCCGCACCTTTTAAATACCGCTGGTATTTAGAGTTCACAGAAGGGCTGCGTTAGGCTCCAAAAAGGGAGCGTAGAGCATAATTTACCGCCACTGCAACTCTCAATACCAGCGTTGCTTACGGATGCGGCCAGCTTCAAAAACGTGCCCCCCCATAGGAAACAATGGGGCAGTTTGAGCTGAAAAAAAACCTAACACCTGCAAAAAAGCAGCGTTCAGCTCCTAACACAGCCCCATTGTTTCCTATGGGGAAACACTTCCTACGTCTGCACCTAACACCCTAACATGTACCCTGAGTCTAAACACCCCTAACCTTACACTTATTAACCCCTAATCTGCCGCCCCCGCTATCGCTGACCCCTGCATATTTTTTTAACCCCTAATCTGCCGCTCCGTACACCGCCGCCACCTACGTTATCCCTATGTACCCCTAATCTGCTGCCCCTAACACTGCCGACCCCTATATTATATTTATTAACCCCTAATCTGCCGCCCCCAATGTTGCCGCTACGTACCTACAATTATTAACCCCTAATCTGCCGACCGGACCTCGCCGCTACTCTAATAAATGTATTAACCCCTAAAGCTAAGTCTAACCCTAACACCCCCCTAAGTTAAATATAATTTAAATCTAACGAAATAAATTAACTCTTATTAAATAAATTAATCCTATTTAAAGCTAAATACTTACCTGTAAAATAAACCCTAATATAGCTACAATATAAATAATAATTATATTGTAGCTATTTTAGGATTAATATTTATTTTACAGGCAACTTTGTATTTATTTTAACCAGGTACAATAGCTATTAAAAAAAAATGTAATAGAGTGGCGGCGATGTGGGGGGACCTCGGTTTAGGGGTACATAGGTAGTTTATGGGTGTTAGTGTACTTTAGAGCACAGTAGTTAAGAGCTTTATGAACCGGCGTTAGCCCAGAAAGCTCTTAACTCCTGGCTTTTCTCTGCGGCTGGAGTTTTGTCGTTAGATTTCTAACGCTCACTTCAGCCAAGACTCTAAATACCGGCGTTAGAAAGATCCCATTGAAAAGATAGGATACGCAAATGGCGTAGAGGGATCTGTGGTATGGAAAAGTTGCGGCTGCAAAGTTAGCGTTAGACCCTTTCCTGACTGACTCTAAATACCAGCTGTAGACCAAAACCAGCGTTAGGAGCCTCTAACGCTGGTTTTGACGGCTAACGCCAAACTCTAAATCTAGGCGTTAGGGTTTATTTTACAGGTAAGTATTTAGTTTTAAATAGGAATAATTTATTAAAGTATAGTGTAGTGTTAGGTATTTTGTATTTCTTTTAGCTAGGTAGTTATTAAATAGTTAATAACTATTTAATAACTATTCTAACTAGCTAAAATAAATACAAAGTTACCTGTAAAATAAATATAAATCCTAAAATAGCTACAATGTAATTATTAATTAATTAATTAGGTTAGTTTTTATTTTACAGGTTAATTTCTCTTTATTTTAACTAGGTAGCTATAAAACAGTTAATAACTATTTAATAGCTGTTGTACCTAGTTAAAATAAATTGAAAGTTGCCTGTAAAATAAAAATAAATCCTAAGATAGCTACAATATAATTATTAGTTATTTTGTAGCTATATTAGGGTTTATTTTAAAGGTAAGTATTTAGTTTTAAATAGGATTAATTTAGTAAATAAGAGAAATATTATTTAGATGTATTTAATTAATATTTAAGTTAGGGGGGTGTTAGGGTTAGTGTTAGACTTAGGTTTAGGGGTTAATAATTTTATTACAGTGGCAGCGGTGTAGGGGGGGCAGGATAGGGGTTAATAAATGTATTATAGGTGGCGACGGTGTAGGGGGGCAGGATAGGGGTTAATAACTTTATTATAGGTGGCGACGGTGTAGGGGGGGCAGGATAGGGGTTAATAATTTTATTATAGTGGCGGCAGTGTAGGGGGGGCAGGATAGGGGTTAATAAGTATAATGTAGGTGGCGGCGGGGTCCGGGAGCGGCGGTTTAGGGGTTAATACATATATTATAGTTGCGGCGGGGACCGGGAGCGGCAGTTTAGGGGTTAACATATTTATTATAGTTGCGGTGGGCTCCGGGAGCCGCGGTTTAGGGGGTAAACACTTTATTTAGTTGCGGCGTGTAGGGGGGACAGATTAGGGGTGTTTAGACTTGGGGTACATGTTAGGGTGTTAGGTGTAGACAGCTCCCATAGGAATCAATGGGATGTCTGGCAGCAGCGAACATGAACTTTCGCTATGGTCAGACTCCCATTGATTTCTATGGGATCCGCCGCCTCCAGGGCGGCGGGTTGAAAACCAGGTACGCTGGGCCGGAAAAGTGCCGAGCGTACCTGCTAGTTTTTTTATAACTAGCAAAAGTAGTCAGATTGTGCCGAACTTGTGTGCGGAACATCTGGAGTGACGTAAGAATCGATCTGTGTCGGACTGAGTCCGGCGGATCGAAGCTTACGTCACTATATTCTACTTTTGCCGGTGTCTAGGGCTTGATAACTAAGGAGAATCAGCCTCACCACAAATACGCTGCGGAATTCCAGAATATTTGCGGTTGACGGCTTGATAACTAGGGGCCAGTGTGTGTATGTATATATATATATATATATATATATACATAAATATCTCAAAAATGTAAAGCACTCTCCGGTATTTTAACAAAGCTTTTACTTATGCTAAATACATATTAACGTTTTCGGGCATTCTGAGGATGGGTGGATGCCCGAAAATGTTAATATGTATTTTGCATAAGTAAAAACTTTGTTCAAATACCAGAAAGTGCTTTCCATTTTTGGTATATTTATGTGCAGTGATTGAAGTGCACCCTGGATGCTGCATATGTTGTGAGCGTGCTGGGTTCATTTGGAAGTTTATATATATATATTCCTTGCTTATGTCACATTGGAGACTAAAGGGCATATTTAACAATGTACGAGCAGCATATTTAACAATGTGTGAACTGCTGGTGCAATGCCGCCCCCTGCAGATTTGCGACTAATCGGCCACTAGCAGGGGGTGTCAATCCACCCAATCGTATTCGATCGGGTTGATTTTTGCCCGCCGCCTCAGAGCAGGCAGACAAGACCACTGCTTCATAACTTCTTGATAACTTCTGTTTCCTGAAGGCTCGCCCGAAACAAGGGGCCTCAAGCTCCACACGGAGCTTGATAAATATGCCCCTAAAGTTGTTACATTGTCAGCTTTGATATGGCATGGGAATGTTGTTGTTTTCACAATCAGAAAATTAAGACACATAATAAATAATTTTATTGGAATCAGTATTTAAATGTAAAATTCAGAAGCTACCCTCAAATATTACATTTGATATCAAAATGCTAGCATTCCATATTCAGAAGATACATCTGTATAACTATTGTTAACTCTCTCTGCTTCACTAACCCCTACCCTAACTCATCTCTTTAACCAATCTCTCACCGATGGCACATTTCCTGATACATTCAAGCATATGTAAATCATACCAATCCTAAAAAAGCCCTCGCTTGACCCCTCCACGCCTTCTAACTATCGACAGTGTCCTTACTTCCCTTTGCCTCAAAATTATTGGAACGACTATAATCGGCTTACTCAATTTCTCACAACTAACTCCTTACTTGATCCACTACAATCTGGTTTCCGCCCTAAACACTCAACAAAATCTGCTTTTGTTATAGTAACAAATGACCTGCTATCAGCTAAAGCAAAAGGTCACTACTCCTTACTAATTTGTCTTGACCTATCCGCTGCTTTTGACATAGTCGACCATCCTCTCCTCCTAAAAATACTACATTCATTTGGCATCCGAGACACAGCCCTCTCCTGGTTTGCCTCATATCTCTCAAACCGCTCTTTTTCAGTTTACTTTAACAACATATCTGGCGATCCTATGCCTCTCTCAGTTGGAGTACCACAAGGCTCTGTCGTGAGCTCGCTTGCTTTTTTCTCTCTTTACATCCTCTCTTGGAAAACTTATAGCCTCCTTTGGATTCCAGTACCACTTATATGTAGGCTGACCATATTGCCGCTTTAAGAAGGAACACATATGAAAAATACATATGTGAGGGTTCTTATACAAAACCATTTCTTTAAACAGCCCTGAAAACAGCCCTGACATATGTATTTTCCATATGTGTCCCTTTTTAAAGCGGCAATATGGTCAGCCTACTTATATGTTGAGTATACCCAAATCTATCTTTCCTCTCCTGATATCTCTCCCTCTTTACTCAACCAGATTTCCAACTGCCTCTCTGCAATTTCCTCTAGGATATCTTCACACTACCTCCAACTCAATCTGTCCAAAACTGAGCTGCTTTTATTCCCCCCTCATCGAGATATACAATACCTGACATTTCTCTGATGGTTGGAGACTCTATTCTCAACACCTCACCCCAGGTCTGCTGTCTTGGGGGTCACACTAGTTTCAGAGCTCACATTCAACCCACATATACAAGCACTTACCAAATCCTGCCGTTCACATCAACACAACATTTCCAGAATTCGTCCCTTCCTTACTCAAAAAAAATACAAAAATACTTATTCATCCCCTCATTTTGTCATGCATTGATTATTGCAATCTACTCCTAAATGGCCTTCCAAAACACAGCCTCTCTTCCCTCCAATCTATTATGAATGCTTCTGCTAGACTCTTCCACCTAAGTTGCCGATCTACATCAGCTGCTCCACTCTGCCAGTCTCTACACTTGCTCCTCATACACTCCAGAATACAGTTTAAAGTATTAAATCTAACTTACAAAGCACTCAACAGTCTAACTCCCAACTATATTTCCTCTCTCATCGTGAAATATTCCCCATCCCATCCTCTTCGATCAATCTCTGATCTATGTCTCCCACTCCTGTTATCTCTACGTCCAGCTCCCGCCTCCAAGACTTTGCACGTGCTGCTCCTGTCCTCTGGAACTCTCTACCCCGCTCCATAAGACTGTCTCCAACCTTGTATAGCTTCAGATGCTCCTTGAAAACCCACCTATTTAGAGAGGCTTACCATCTGTTCTCCATCCCTCATCCGAACCAAACGAATACATGAACTGCCTGACTCACTGCTGCAACTACAACCTATGTGACAAGTTACCCCAACCTTATGTCTCTGCACCCTAACCCTGTAGACTGTGAGCTCTCTGGAGCAGGGCCCTCTTCCTCCTGTACTAAAATTGTTTAGTTTTGTTATTTTTTGTAATTTATCACAAATCCTTGTCATTGTATACCCCTATCATTGTACCCAGCGCTAAGGAATTTGGCAGGCGCTATAAAAATAAATCATGATAATAATAATAACTTGCAGTATTCTGATGTTATCATTAGTTATGTAGAAACATGTGAATAAAATAATATTTTTTTTATGCCATTTAAAGTGATGGTAAACTCACTTAAGTTAATTTACATAGTATGAAAGAACTTTTAAATATATGCATATTGATGCTAGTATTTCTATTGCACACACACTATAGCTATTGTTATACCCATTTTTATGCGCCTCTGTTCCCTGCTTCTATACTGCCTCCGTATCTGAATTTTTTATGCTTTAGTGTGACAGGCAGCTGTTACATCCAATAGGAGCTGCACCATACGCCCTATGTTACCTATTACCAGCACGCTCCCGTGCTGGTAACTTCAAGCCGCATCTGTTTGATGTAGAACTGCGCAAGTGCAGTTCACTACGCTCTTTGCGCTGCTTACTCGCAAAAAAAAAAAAAGCAAACACATGTGCCGATCTTGTCCCTGCAGCAAACAGTGAATCTCTACGGTGAAGCAGATTAACTGTTTAAGCAGCGCAAAGAGCGTTGTGAACTGCACTTGCGCAGTTCTACCTCAAACAGATGCGGCTTGAAGTTACCAGCACGGGAGCGTGCTGGCAGTAGGTAACATAGGGCGTATGGTGCAGCTCCTATTGGATGTAACAGCTGCCTGTCAAACTAAAGCATAAAAATTTCAGATATGGAGGCAGTATAGAAGCAGGGAACAGAGGCGCATAAAAATGGGTATAACAATAGCTATAGTGTGTGTGTAATAAAAATACTAGCATCAATATGCATATATTTAAAAGTTCTTTCATACTATGTAAATTAACTTAAGTGAGTTTACCATCACTTTAAGAGTCAAAATAAAACTTATTGTAAGTTGGGTTTTTTTGTTTGTTCTTTTTTTCAAATGGGCTGAATTAGCTGTTTTGGCCATGTCTTTGGGTTTTTCAACTTCAGTCCTCGAGACACACCAATAATGTAGACACTGATCCATGTTACCAAAGCCTTACAAACCAGTGTTATCCATTTGCTGTTAATCTGAGTATGAAGAAATGTATTGGTAAATAATAGAAATATACATTTGTAATGAAATTATTACAAATTTGTAACAAAATGAATCTCTGAATCAATGCACCAACGGAATTTAAAGAAAACGAAACACATTGATGACATTTGTCAGTATTTATTTATTTTCTTTAAATGGCCTTTAAGGGGTTAAACGATTACCTTTAGCGAGTTGCAGAGCCACACTAACTCTCTCCTCTTCTTTACAATGCCCCGGGTAATGCTAATTTAAGGCGTAACATGGTGGCTCCCAGGAAAAGGTCCTTTAGTGCAGGCCGTTTAGAGCCACCACACTAAGCCTCCTATTAGAGCATCTTGGGCTCTGTGAAGTAAAAGAACGGGTTAGCGTGACACTCCAGCTCACTAAAGGTAAGTATAAGCTACAGGTGAACTTTTCTCATGTAGCTAAAGAACATTTACATTTGTTTAACAACAACTAATGTAAATCTTTGAAGGGACCTTGTTCACTAGATTTTTATTTGCATAAATGTTTTTGTAGATGATCCATTTATATAGCCCATCTGGGAGTGTTTTTGTAACAATGTATAGCTTTACTTATTTTTTAAGAACATTGTGCTGTTTTTCAGACTCCTAACCACGCCCCTCAGTGTCAGA
This sequence comes from Bombina bombina, assembly GCF_027579735.1. Classification (NCBI taxonomy): domain Eukaryota; kingdom Metazoa; phylum Chordata; class Amphibia; order Anura; family Bombinatoridae; genus Bombina; species Bombina bombina. Next base: position 265,478,825 of record NC_069505.1, on the reverse strand, counting down.
TGTATACTCGCGTTTACAGACTCTTTCAGGCTCCTGTTTATGTTATCTGTCTTTTCATATGCGGAGGAGGTGGGGAGTGTCTGCTATTTTTGTTTACCCAGTCTCTTTTAGTGGGTGTCCCAGACTATCTCATCAACAGTGCTAAACTTGGAGCTATTAAGTAAGTTTTTAAAAGGTTTAATACTAAATTTGTATATCAGCATCTGTGCTTATTCTTCTTTATAATAGTGTCTATTACATGCAGTTATATGAAAATTGGTGTATACTGTCCCTTTAATGAACATTCAATTTTAGTTTAAAACTAAATGAATACCCAATAGTGCAGCCAACGAATATTCAGGGGGGAAAAATTCCCTTAATATTTGTTACAAAGAGATTCGGATTAACCAAATTTTTCTACGATGCACAAGTCTAGTAAATAAAAAATCTCATGATTACAAAATGCTTATTTTTATTTAGATATACAGTGTAGTAGGGGCAATTTACTCTATGCCATAAAAACTTGATACATTCATGTAAAAGGATTATGCTATATTCAAAGTAGGAAAAAATACCACAGGTCACAATGGGATAACAATTCTTTGATGCTATATTGTTTTTATATTGGTTTTGGCAACATTTGGAAACACATATCTTAATGCAATAAAATTAAAAATAGTGTATTTTTTTTTTCTATAGAATAAAGAGCACATCTTTTTGTATTGGAACATTACAGAAGATGTTTATAATAAGAAAAATGACAATAGTGAGCAAAGCCAAAGAATTTGGACATTTGAAGTTCTAAAAAAAACATAATAAAACTGTCAAACTTGCCAAAATATCTCAGCTACTAAATATGCAATATGAATATGGGGAGCTCCTTAATGTATTTTTCCTTTGCTAACTTTTAAAGAATGATAAGAACATAGGAAAATGAGACAAAGACAAATCGTACCCTAACTCAGAAACAATAGTGAGTCACAATTTGGCAGAATTGTTGCTCAGTGTTATTTCTGTGGTAAAATCTAGTATAATAAGCTGATGGTAAGAATGATTAAAGGGACACTCAGGTCAAAATTAAACTTCCATGATTCAGATAGAGCAGCAATTTTAACTTTCCAATTTACTTCCATTAACAAAATGTGCACAGTCTTTTTATATTTACACTTTTTGAGTCACTGGCTCCTACTGAGCATGTGCAGGAATTCACAGAAAAAACTATATGCATTTGTGATTGGCTGATGGCTGTCACATGATACAGGAGGAATGGAAATAGACATAATTTTGAAATTTGTCAGAAAAAAATCTACTACTCATTTGAAGTTAAGACTAAGTGCTATTGCATTGTCTTGTTATCATGCATTTGCTGATTATTCACTACTGTATTTACTGATCCTTTAACCAGAGAATCTTAAAACAAATTACATTTTCTGAGAACATTTTCTTAAAGGAGAGCACAGGGAGCTCATATTACAAGTGGCGAGTTGAGTGTTGTACTAAAATTTGTTTTTGCTTTTAGATATTTGGCTTAAAGCGTTAACACTTGAAAATATGCGTAATAAAACACATCAAAATATATATAAAAATAATGTATTTCAGTTATATAATGGATTTTGAATGTAAAAGAAATATTTATTTATTTTTAATAAAAACAACGTTTTACCTGTGATTTTAAGGGATATGGGCCCCTAATTATCAAAGTTTGGCGGACCTGATCCGCCAGTGCGGGTCAGATCCGCCAGACCTCGCTGAATACGGAGAGCTGCTGGTGCAACGCCGCCCCCTGCAGACTCGTGGCCAATCAGCCGCCAGCAGGGGGGTGTCAATCAACCCGATCGTACTCAGAGCAGGCGGACAGGTTATGGAGCAGCGGTCTTTGTGACCGCTGCTTCATAACTGCTGTTTCTGGCGAGTCTGAAGACTCGCCAGAAAAACGGGCTGTCAAGCTCCTTTTGGAGCTTGATAAATAGGCCCCATGGTATATGACAAAGTGCTGGACTGTGTGTGCATGTATGTGTGTGCATATATCTATCTATCTATCTATCTATGTGTGTGTGTATATATATATACGTTGACACCACAAAGCAAATAATCCACTCCCTTGTTATCTCCCGACTTGACTACTGCAATCACCTACTCGCTGGCCTTCCTCTTTCCCGCCTCTCCCCCCTTCAATCCATCCTAAATGCCTCTGCCAGGCTGATCCACCTTTCCCGTCGATCTGTATCTGCTGCACCTCTCTGCGAGTCCCTTCTTTGGCTCCCCATTCACAGCAGAATTAAATTAAACATTCTTACCCTTACATACAAAACTCTCACCAACACCGCTCCCCTCTACCTATCCTCTCTAATACACAAGTATACTCCAGCCCGTCCACTAAGATCCAACAATGACCTGCTCCTTGCATCCGCAACTATCACCTCCTCTCATGCTAGACTGCAGGACTTCTGTCGTGCTGCACCTACCCTCTGGAACACTCTCCCTCGTGCTGTCAGGCTTTGCCCTAATCTGCCTTCCTTTTAAATGTTCCCTGAAGACTTTTCTGTTCAGGGAAGCCTACCACCTAACTCAATAATAAATTAATTTCACTTACCTAACATTTTCCTCATCTAACTCTGTATTAACATCTTTCTCAATCTTGCAGTCCTCGCCTCCTGTTTCTCAACCACCTACCCTTCTAGATTGTAAGTTCCCACGGGAATAGGGCCCTCAATTCCTCCTGTATGTGTTTGTAAATTTTGTCCTGTATCTTACAAGTCTTGTATTGTTTTATTTAAATGAATTGTATCCATGGACAGCGCTGCAGATTATGTTGGCGCTTAATAAATAAAGTATAATAATATATATATATATATATATATATATATATATATATATAGTATATATGTGTGTGTATGTATATATATATATATATATATATGTGTGTGTGTGTGTGGTTTAGTCTGTGGAGGTATAGCGCCAAGGGATGAGCCACCTTTAGCTCTGACTATGGGCTATCTAGCTAGCCTAAAAAATGTGATAGAAAGAGAGTGTTAGTACAGAGCACTTTAAATTATGGGCTAGGTGATATATTGTTATGATTTCAAATTATGAATTGTACTTCATATGTATTGAACTTTAGGGTGATTTTAAAATTGAACTTTATGTTGATTTAAAACCGTAAAGAAATGAATTACAATATCATAAAAATACAATGTCATAAAAAACACCATAAAATAAATTGTGGATCCACAATGTACAAATAATCACAAATGTACAAAATTAAAATATTAGACTTCAGAAGTAGACCCCAGTATGTTGTGTCTAATGTTGTAGCCTGGATTGGCTGATTGTGAATGTCTGCAATGGCTTTGGGACGTCTGAGATGTCTCGGTTAAAGACTGGGATTGGATAATCAGAATCCCGTTGTGTGATTATAACAAGAGTGATCTTACAGTGTTAGATCATATGGTAACAAGGTGTCTCATATGGATTGAATGATGGCTTTGTGTCTGTGTGGTATCTTTGTAATGAATCAAATGGTGACTGTGGCCCCTATTTATCAAGGTCTGGCAGACCTGATCCGACAGTGCGGATCAGGTCCGCCAGACCTCGCTGAATACGGCAAGCAATACGGTGCAATATGGTGAAAAAATAGTTTTATTTGTTCCACCTGCTTTTGTAGATTTTCTACTGTTCATTGAGAAGCTGGAGCAGATGCCACAGTATCCAGTGCTTTGACCTTACAGCATGCTGCACAGTGAATGATTAGGGGCTCATTTACATAATATCACAGGGATAAAATAAACAAGAAGCCAATCAGAATGCTAGTCCTGTGACTTGCAAAGGAGCGTGCATCCTTCCCTCCTCAGTTTATGGAACTTTACTACAAAATTTTGTGAGATTTCAGTTAAATCTCATGAGATCACAGTAAATAGTAACATCAGCACTGATTTAGCTGATTGGCTGTTTGTTTTTTGTTTTTGTTTTTCAACATGCAGCAGGATAACTGTTCACAGAACACTTGCTATTAAGAGATAAAGACCTTTTGAGGTAAAATATCCTCTTTTTGGGATAGAGATGTTCAGGTGATAATCTCTTGTCAGTTTTTCTACAGTTATTCTGCATCCCATTCAAGTGATTGAGCATACAAGTATTAAGTCCATTTAATTTCTTAAATCTGCTCTTTAATTATTTTATGACAACAAAGCCACTTTGGTAATAAAGGTTTATTTGAAATCTTAAAAGTACTACAGTTAACTAAATACTACTGGACAGACATGTTTAACAGAAATTGTAACATGCCTAAAAAAAATTTTTTTACATATACGGTATCTATATGTAAACTGTGGTTCTCATTTTTCTTACATTCCATGCTTTTAAAAATAAAATAATGCTGAATATTTCTGTAAGTGTATTTTGTTTGACAGAATAAAGAAGGAATTAATCTGCTGAGGGCTTTGGGGAACAATACATTTAAAGAAACATTTATTTTTGTCTGTCACTGAATTATTAATTATTTTCTTTCCTGAAGTTATTTTATTTATATTCACATTTTAGTATTACAGAAATATGCATTTGCTTCATTTTATTCTCATTATTCTTTCACTTTGAAAAAAGACAGAAAACACTTAAATTGATGTATATGGAAGAGCACTATTTAAAAATGTTAAAATATGTTTGTATAAAAAACGTTAAAGTGATATTGAAGTACAAAAAGAAAATTATCTTATATGTTAGAGCATTTTATTATTGATATGGAGTTTATTATTATTATTATCAGGTATTTGTAGAGCTCCAACATATTCTGCAGTGCTATAAACATAGGCGGTATTCAAGATAACATTTATGGGGATCAAATGGGTAGAGGGTCCTGCCGAGAGTTATACTGTTGTAGTCAGCTCTTATGAAGGTGATCTACAAACAGCTGGGCTCATAGGCTTACATGCTACGGGGGTTTGAGGGGATAGCTATGGAGTTAGAAAGGTTAGTATTGGTTGTATGCATCCCTGAATAGTAGAGTCTTTAGGGAGTGCTTGAAGCTTTCAAAACTAGGGCAGAGTCTTGTGGAGCAGGTAGAGAGTTCCACAAGATTGGAGCCAGTCTGGAGAAGTTTTGTAAAACGGGAATGTGAGGAGGTAACAAGTGAGGAGGAGAGTAGGAGATTATGAGCAGGGCAAAGGGGACGGCAGGGAGAGTATCTGGAGACAAGGCCTGAGATAACTGCAGTGCAGTTGAGGGCTTTGTGTGTCAGAGTGAGAATTTTGTGTTTAATCCTGGAGGCAAGAGTAAGCCAGTGAAGGGATTGGCAGAGAGGTGCAGCAGATGAAGAGCGACTTGTAAGGAAGATGAGCCTGACAGAGGCATTCATTATGGATTGAAGGAACTAGGCGGCAGCTGGGGAGATTAGAAAGGATAGAGTTGCAGTAGTCAAGGTGGGAAAGGATGAGAGAGTGGATTAAAATCTTAGTTATGTCTTGTGTAAGGAAATGTCTAATTTTAGAGATGTTTTTAAGGTGGAAGCGGCAGAATTTAGCCAAGGGTTTCCCAACCTTGTTCTTAGTTCCACCTGGTATTATGAATGCGTTTTTTCTAGTGATCACAATCTTAAAGGGACACTAAACACATTTAATAGGTTATACCAGTGTTTCTCAGCTCCCATCCTAAAGTACCCCTAACTGGCTAGAATTTCATCATAACTGAACTAGAGCACAGGTAAAATAATCAGCTGATCGATAACCATGGTTATTAGCCTGATATCTCTCATCAGCTGATTATTTCATCTGTGCGTTAGTTAAGCTGTCATGAACATCTGGTCTGTTAGAGGTACTTGAGGGCTGGAGTTGAGAGACACTTGGTATATGAAGAAGAGTTGCTGCACATATGTAAAGCACTGGAATGTAGTAAAAGTCTATTTATTAAACTCCGAACAGGGCTTGATTCCCCGTGTTTCTGGCAAGTCTTTAGACCCGCCAGAAACACAAGTTATGAAGCAGCAGTCTAAAGACCGCTGCTCCATAACCTGTCCGCCTGCTCTGAGGCGGCGGACAGACATTGGCAAAAATCAACCCGATCTAATACGATTGGGTTGATTGACACCCCCTGCTGGTGGCCGATTGGCCGCAAATCTGCAGGGGGAGACGTTGCACCAGCAGTACGCAAGAACTGCTGGTGCAATGATAAATGCTGACAGCGTATGCTGTCGGCATTTATCGATGTGCTGCAGACATGGTTCGCTATAGCGGATCATGTCCGTCCACACAATGATAAATGGATCCCTTTAACTTTGTGGCACCCATGTCTATGCTCATAAAAAGTATTTTGTGTTTAATTTTCCCTTAAAATGTTTCATTTATGAATGCTCCTGAAGCTCAATATCATCACCCCCTGAAAAATAACACAAAATCGTAATTCTACAGATTTTGTAATCCCCAAACCATATGTGCAGGATTAAATGGACAATCTACATGAAAAATGTTATTGTTTAAAAAGACAGATAATCCTTTTATTACCCATTACCCAGTTTTGTCCCTTTAACGACAAACAAAATGGCAGTTTATTGAGTTTAGGAATTGAAGTCCTGTATGTTTTTATAGTGTGTAGTGTGCATTATGGGTATATGTGTGTTTGTTAAAGTGAATGTCAAGTTTGATGAATTAGTGCCCGGTTTTTAAAAACCCCATTAAAAACAGGGGCACTTTCATTCATCAAACTTTATATTTCACTTGTTTTGTTAAAATACTTACCTTTTAATCTTGAAAGCCATTCCAGCACTTCCCCCGCCCGTCACAAGCTTCTTCATACGTCAAAAATGACAATTTCGGCTTCCTCCAATCACGGCGCTGTCTCAGGCAATGTTTCCCCTCGGAAAACAAGTGAAATGTAAAGTTTTATGAATGAAAGTGCCGCTGTTTTTAATAGGATTTTTAAAAACTGAGTACTGATTCATCAACCTTGACATTCACTTTAAGTTATTAATTTCCCACATTTTTATTTGTGTAAAAGTGCTTATTATTAATTTTTAAGCTTTAAATGAATCAACAGGTATGGATAGAACAGGTATAGATAGAAAAATGAATTCATAAATAAATAGAACATTTTCTTCTATGTGAAGAACATTGGAATGTGAAATATTCATATTTTCATGTCAGGTTAGCGCACTGAGAATTAGGTTTTTTTCCACTTTTCTCGCTCCGTTGACTTCTATGGGGGAATAAGTTAATGCACACGCGATATTCTAAGTTAAACTTTTTGCGCTCATTGTTATCGTGAGAGAAAAAAACTGTTGTCACGCTCGGCCGCTGGGAAGCTCCGGCGGTCCTCTCTGTGTGCTTGATTGACAGATAGTCTGAGCCGCCCCTTCCTGATGATGTCACTACCAGGCTTTTTATTCCGGGCTTCCTGTTTCTTCAGTGCTCATTTGTTTGTTCCTCTTTGTGGCTCCTGTGAAGTCTTCGCTGTGGAAACTCTCTAACTGCTGATTTTCTGTTGCCAAACTCTGCAAAGACTAACTATGCTGGGTTAACCCTCAAACTTCCTGATAACCTGCTGCCAAACACTGCAAGTACTGCTTATTCTGTGAATCTCTCAAACTGCATGTTAACCTGTTGCCAAACTCTGCAAGTACTGTTTATTCAGTGTAACCTTCAAACTGCTTGATATCCTGTTGCCAAACACTGCAAGTACTGTTTATTCTGTGAAACTCTCAAACTGCATGTTAACCTGTTGCCAAACTCTTCAAGTACTGTTTATTCAGTGTAAAGCTTCAAACTGCTTGATATCCTGTTGCCAAACTCTGCAAGTACTGTTTATTCAGTGTAAACTCTCAAACTGCATGATAACCTGTTGCCAATCTCTGCAAGTACTGATTAATCTGTGTTAACCTTCAAACTACCTGATATCCTGTTGTCTAACTCTGCAAGTACTGACTATTCAGTCTTAACCCTCAAACTGCCTGATAAACTGTTGCCAAACTCTTCAAGGACTGACTACACAGTGTTGACCCTCAAACTACCTGATATCCTGCTGTCTAACTCTGCAAGTACTGACTATTCAGTATTAACCCTAAAACTGCCTGATAACCTGTTGCCAAACTCTGCAAGGACTGACTACACAGTGTTAACCCTCAAATTGCCTGATAACAAGTTACCTACTCCTGCATTATTAACTGTTTCTTGTTTTACCCTTCCTCTGTCTGAGTATAAGTGGATTATCCCTGCTCTCCTGATTCTGTGGAAGACATTTCCTGAAACCAGTTCCTTACTCAGAAGTCTATTTGGCTGATATCTTGAATTACTTTGGACTCAGGCTAACTCTGCTCCATATCGTAAGTACATTGTTTTTTAGAGGTTGTCATGGGGTCACGTCCTGGATTAAACTCAGAGTGCAAGGGTGTTGTTTAAGTTCGCCCTAGCATTTGGGTCTTCTTCTGGACATTTCCTAACCTGACAGTACAAATGGGCCATAATATGGACCATGATGAGTTATCCAGGGCTGTGGCTCTAAAGGGCAACTTCTAGGAAATCATTCTGCTCATTTGCAAACTTGACCAGATTACTGCTCTGCTACATAACCTCTCCTCTTCTCAAGCTACGGCGACTCCTGCTGCAGCTGCTACTAGCTCCAATGCTGTCTTTAACCCACCTCAACCTGTTGGACAGTATATACCACAAATCCCACTTCCAGATAAATATGACGGTAATCCTGAAGAATGCTGTGGATTCCTTAATCAATGTCGTTTACACTTCAGAAACAATCCTCAAGTTTTTTCCAATTCTACTTCCAAAATCACCTCTATTATATCCCTCATGAAGGGTAAGGCTCTAGCCTGGGTGTCTCCTCTATTAGAGAAGAATGATCCCTTTCGGTAGCTCAATATGCTATTGAATTCAGGACTTTAGCCGCAGAAACTGATTGGAACCATGGAGCCTTACGGGCAGCCTTTCGCAAGGGACTTTGCGAACGCCTTAAGGATGAACTTGTATTTCGGGAACTCCCCGATTCATTGGAGGGTCTTATCAATTTGTGTATTACTCTTGACGCCCGGCATTCTGAACGTCTTCAGGAGAAAGATAGGAATTGGAGATCCTTTGTTAAATCTTCTTTTCGTCCTCCTACTCAAACCTCAAGTCTGTCTAATAGTAATTCTCAATCTCCTGAGTCTGTGGAACCCATGGAAGTAGGAGCGATTAAATTGTCAGAAGCTGAACGCCATAGAAGGCATACCCTTGGATTTTGTCTGTTTTGTGGTACCAAAGGACATTTACTGAAGAAGCTTCAAGATAGGCTGGGTAAGCCGTATCAAGAGAAAGACTACATATATAGCACTCAGGGGAATGGCTCTATTCAGTCATATTGGGATAACATAAAGAGAGTCTGACAAAGGATGTGCAATATCATAGACAAAACTGTCGGTTGTAACTAATCTATATTAAAAATTAACTTTTATTGGAGGCAAAAATAAAATTGGAAAACACACAATTAAAATTACACTCAGGGGGCGTGGCCAAGCAACCAACATGGAAGGACGCACAATTCACAGCTCCTTCAGAAATCTGTGTAATGGACTGCTTTTTCCTGTCTATGGTCTCTAGATATAGAGTTGATCTTTCTTATAAGAAGTATGAGCTTAAGGGGAACAACAGGAGCATTTTTTTAGCCACATTGAATGTCCTTCTAACGCAAGACTTGGAAGGCTGCGGCCTACTCACATAAGCCTGACGTCTCCCCCCCTGGCCACCTGGGTTAAGGGGCCGTGCATAGAGCGAAAGGGAAAGCTCACATTGTATACTCAGCCATCATTTTGCTGTGATCCGCTTTGCAAGCCTAACTGACAGCTATGGTCCGGACCTGTACCCTGACGTGGGACGCACTGGCGGAGCTCCTGCGGTCTCCCTACAGCAAGCTGGAACAACGCATCGAGCATATTATTACAGGTCAGAGATGCACAGAACCAAAGCAAGACACGCACTAAGATGCCGAAGAAGCCGCCTCTCGTGGCGCAGCTGCAGCCTTACCTGACGGACTGACTGAGGTGCTAAGGCGGCCCACTCAAAATAAGCTAAGTAGCAGCCGATCGCACATTGCAGCGATCTCCCTAGCGCAGAGGCCTTCTAGCTCCGTGAGTACAAATCAACTGTCACAACGACTGACCCACCGGAGATTTGCAAGGAGACCTATACATGGGAGGTCCCTGATCCTTGCAAGACAAAGCAAAATTGGGAGATCAGGACTGTCTGGGACTAAAGGGACACTGGATACAGCATGTCTGTCAACCTACACAGGTCTGTTCTGTACGCAAAGTTGGGGGGGAGCCCCACCTTTAGAGACCTGCTTGGAAGATTTGTATGCTCTAGGATGGGAAAAAGCCGGTGTGGGATGAGTCTGATAGTTTACTCCACGATGTGTGGTGTGTAGTGCTGGGGGCCCGACTACACTGTTCACTGCGCACTAACTCTTTACCGAGGCTCTCTTACTACATTTTTCATTTCTGTGGGGCCGGATGCAGCGCGGTGCTCCTCATCTTGCCGCCAGACTAATAGGAACTGAATGTCTATAAATTTATTGCATACCTGTATTCATTTCAAAGAAATCGCCCATGTTTTTATGTTCCCTGTTCACCTATTGAGGCTTACCTAACATCACAACTTAAAGCTATCTCAGATGTAAGAGTTAACGAGTGAGGTACTAATTAATGATTGTTAGGCAATATGTTTTGTATACTAGCGTGCATAAAATAGTAGGATCTAATTATCCATATTTATAGGTTAACTAACTCTATTGTTTAAATGTCAAGTGAAGGTATATAAAGTCCTACGGGCCTACCATACCCATACCAGTGACGTACAGCCCTATTCGGACTAGTAAGAGGAGTGACATAGATGCTCTGGCGCTCGCCATAGCTTGAAACATAGGGCTCGAGTATTTTCCCCCCAGTGTTAGTTGACATGAGCAGCCCTAGGGCGTCTTGAACATAAGTACAGATTCCTGATCTTGAATATGTCTAGCACTAATATTTGTTCAGCCTTTACTTGACATGCAAGCAAATTGTGCAGCACACCACCTATACTGATTATGTTTGCTTCCCCTTTGCTAAGCTCTGTTTATTTGGCAGAGTAGAGTAGTCTCTGCCCTGCTCAGTAACTTGTTGCTGAGCCTTTATATTGTGAATGTTAAATTATAGATTCATGTGCCCTCCTGCACCCTAAGGGGCTTTATTAGTTGTACCTGGACCCACCCGAGGTCCGTGTGACTTAGGAGGGTAAGCGTTGAAGATGGGCCCATTAGGGACCTATCTTCATTTAGTCCCCCCAACTTAGATGGTTTCATTGTGGCCCTGAGGAGGCCTCTACTGTGTAACTGAGGAAAGGGGGAAAAAATACAAGAAAAACTGAGGGAAGTGTCTGAGTTGCTCACCTATGATTGCACCTTTTATGTTGTAATTTTCTAACAAATTCTGTGTTTTGTTAATTTTATGTTCTGTGAGCACAACAGCTGTTGTTTTGTTTCTCTCAATAAAAATATAAATTTAAAAAAAAAAAAAAAAATTACACTCAGGAGCCTAAAAAATTCTATATGATGTTGGTGAATTATATAAACATGGGTTTATATAATTCACCAAGATCATATAGAATTTTTTAGGCTCCTGATTGTAATTTTAATTGTGTGTTTTCCAATTTTATTTTTGCCTCCAATAAAAGTTAATTTTTAATATAGATTAGTTACAACCGACAGTTTTGTCTATGATATTGCACATCCTTTGTCGGACTCTCTTTATGTTATCCCAAAATGACTGAATAGAGCCATTACCTGAGTGATATATATGTAGTCTTTCTCTTGATACGGCTTACCCAGCCTATCTTGAAGCTTGTTCATGTATTTTCTTACTACATAGCACCAACTCTCTTCGACTGAATGAATGTGGTTGATTCCACATTTGAGATTATGAATATAGGGGATATATGATAATTGTTAATGTGTAGTGCCATTGGTAATTTTCTTTTCTTTATTTGGACATTTACTGAAGGACTGTCCTATCCGGCCAGTAAAAGCCAAAGCTTAACTTTTGATAGAGGGACAGATTTAAACCAGAATCGCATGTCTTCCCTCAATTCTAAACTTTTTGTTCCTGTAACTATCACTTTTGGAAACACCAAGTTTCAAGCTCAAGCCCTCATTGACTCTGGAGCTACTGGAGTTTACATTGATTCAAATTTTGCTGACTCTCTTAGGATTCCTCTTTAAGCCAAGAAACAGTTAATTAAGGTAACCACTGTTAGTGGACAGCCTCTAGGTTCTGGTATCATACAAAATTCTACCATTCCTCTTCTTTTGTCTGTGGGCATACTCCATTCTGAAATTATTCGTTTTTACGTCATCACTTCTCCCCACATACCGTTGATTCTGGGGTTACCTTGGTTGCAGCTTCATGATCCAGTCTTCTCGTGGTCTAAAGGAGAACTTATTTCCTGGGGAACTACCTGTTTCAAACATTGCCTGCAAAATCCCTCAAAACCATCTTGTCCTGTCGTAGCTATGGTGGAAGTTCCTGATTCATTGCCTAATTACTATCATGCCTTTAGTGACGTGTTTTCTAAAAAGGAGGCTGAGACGTTACCTCCACACCAGATATTTGACTGTCCTATCGAATTGTTTTCAGGGGCTCCTCTACCTAAGGGAAGGACCTATCCCCTTTCTCGTCAAGAAAATGTCTCTCTTGAGGAATACATAAAGGACAACTTAGCCAGAGGATTTATTCGTCCTTCCTCATCACCTGTGGGTGCGGGTTTTTTCTTCATTGGGAAAAAAGATGGAGGTCTCTGTCCCTGTATCGATTATCGGACCTTAAATCAGATTACTGTCAAAAACAGCTATCCTCTGCCGCTCATTCCTGAGTTATTTGATCGTCTTCAAGGTGCTTCTATTTTTTCCAAGTTAGATCTCCGTGGGGCCTACAATTTGGTCAGAATCCGTAAAGGAGACAAATGGAAGACGGCATTTAACACTAGATTTGGTCACTACAAGTATCTAGTAATGCGATTCGGATTGTGCAATGCACCAGCAGTATTTCAGCACTTTGTTAACGAAATCTTCAGAGATTATCTAAATCAATTTGTTATCATTTATCTCGATGACATTCTGATCTATTCCAAAACATTACAGGAACATGTACATCATGTAAGACTGGTACTTCAGAGGTTACGAGAAAATTCCCTGTTCGCTAAATTGAAGAAATGCTCTATTCATCAGAGTTCCATTCCCTTTTTGGGTTATATCATTTCAGAATCAGGTTTTGAGATGGATCCTGCTAAACTTTCGGCTATCAAGGACTGGCCCAGACCAACTACTCTCAAATCCCTGCAGAGGTTTCTTGGCTTTGCCAATTACTATAGAAAGTTTATTAAGAACTTTGCTGACATCATGTCTCCACTCACTTCTCTTACTAAGAAAGGGCAAAATTGTAAGAACTAGTCCACTTCAGCAGTACAGGCTTTTGAAACGCTAAAATCAGCATTTTCTTCTGCACCTCTTCTCAGTCATCCAATTCCTGATCTCCAGTTTATTTTGGAGGTTGACGCTTCTTCTATAGCAGCTGGAGCTGTTCTCTCCCAACGTGATCCGACTACCAGCAAGAAACATCCTGTGGCGTTCTTTTCGAAAAAATTCAATCCTGCCGAGTTAAATTATGATGTGGGCAATAAGGAGCTTTTGGCTATAAAATTAGCTTTGGATGAATGGAGGCATTGGTTAGAGGGTACCAGTCAACCTTTTTTAATTCTGACAGATCATAAGAATCTTTTATACCTCCATACAGCTACTCGTCTCAAACCTCGTCAGGCTCGGTGGGCCTTGTTCTTCTCCAGGTTTAATTTTGTACTTTCCTATGTTCCTGGTTCAAAAAATTCCAAGGCAGATGCTTTATCTAGGCAGTTCCAATCTTCTGAGCCTTCTCCTTTGGATTCTGAACCTATACTACGTCCAGTCAAAGTTTTGGCTCAAGTATCCTCTATTCCAGTGCAGGCTTTACATGCTGTTCAAGTCCGGGTACCATCTTCTTGCAAACTACCTTCTGGTATCCTGTATGTACCCAAAGGATTACGTCTTAAGCTTCTACGTTGGGCTCACAACAACATTTCAGCAGGTCATCCTGGAGTAAACAATACTTTGTGGAAACTGAAGCAGCATGTTTGGTGGTCCACTATGAGGAGGGATGTTAAGGATTATATTGCTGCTTGTAGTTCTTGTGCTTCGAACAAACAATCTTCTCATCGACCATTTGGTCTATTACACCCTCTTCCTATTCCTCATTACCCTTGGTCTCACTTATCCATGGACTTCGTTACAGATCTTCCTGTTCCTGCTGGAAATATGACCATTTGGGTAGTGGTGGATCGGTTCTCAAAGTCTGCTAACTTCATACCTCTTCCAGGCTTGCCTTCAGCTCAAAGACTTTCTGAACTCTTTGTTCTACATATATCTCGTTTACATGGTTTTCCCACTGACATAGTCTCAGATCGCGGAGTTCAACAATTTTTTTCCAAGTTTTGGAGGTCTTTTTGTAAGCACTTCAGAATCAACATATCTCTTTCTACTGCACATCATCCTCAATCCAACGGACAGACTGAGCGTGTAAATCAAGCCTTGGAATCTTTTCTTAGACATTATGTAGACCATCACCACTCCAACTGGTCTCAGTTATTGCCTTGGGTGGAATTAGTTCACAATTCACGCTATAACGCCTCTTTACAGACCTCTCCCTTTAAGGCAGCTTATGGTTTTGAACCTAGAACCTTTCCTATGATTACCAGTTCTACTGAAGTCCCTGGAGCAGATCGTATTGTGAAAAATCTGAGTAACCACTGGCAACTCATTCGTCAAAATCTTCTTTCCTCTTCCTTAAGACACAAGAGGTATGCTGATCGCAGAAGGTGTAAGGCTCCTTTACTTCATACTGGAGACAGAGTATTTTTATCCACCAGATTCATACGTCTAAAACAACCTTGTACTAAGTTGGCTCCTAAGTACATTGGACCTTTTTGAATTGTTTCCAAAGTTTGTTCTTCTGCATACCACCTGGTTTTACCCAAGACTCTCAAGATCCATCCAGTGTTTCATGTCTCCTTACTCAAGCCAGTCATCTACAACCGGTACTCTATCAAGAGTAAACCACCTCCTCCACTTTCCGTAGAGGGAACTTCTGAGTTTTAAGTCAGCCAGATTTTGTATTCCAAGCTACGGGGCAATCGGCTGTACTACCTGGTCCATTGGAAGGGTTATCCTATCTCTGAACGACCTTGGGAACCAGCCTCTCATGTTTATGCTCCAGCTCTTGTCAAGTCTTTTCAAAAGAAATACCCTGCCAGGCCCGGTCGGGTCCCCCGGAGGGGTCCTTGAGGAGGGGGCACTGTCACGCTCGGCCACTGGGAAGCTCCGGCGGTCCTCTCTGTGTGCTTGATTGACAGGTAGTCTGAGCCGCCCCTTCCTGATGATGTCACTACCAGGCTTTTTATTCCGGGCTTCCTGTTTCTTCAGTGCTCGTTTGTTTGTTCCTCTTTGTGGCTCCTGTGAGGACTTCACTGTGGAAACTCTCTAACTGCTGATTTTCTGTTGCCAAACTCTGCAAAGACTGACTATGCTGGGTTAACCCTCAAACTTCCTGATAACCTGTTGCCAAACACTGCAAGTACTGTTTATTCTGTGAATCTCTCAAACTGCATGTTAACCTGTTGCCAAACACTGCAAGTACTGCTTATTCTGTGAATCTCTCAAACTGCATGTTAACCTGTTGCTAAACTCTGCAAGTACTGTTTATTCAGTGTAACCTTCAAACTGCTTGATATCCTGTTGCCAAACACTGCAAGTACTGTTTATTCTGTGAAACTCTCTAACTGCATGTTAACCTGTTTCCAAACTCTTCAAGTACTGTTTATTCAGTGTAAACCTTCAAACTGCTTGATATCCTGTTGCCAAACTTTGCAAGTACTGTTTATTCAGTGTAAACTCTCAAACTGCATGATAACCTGTTGCCAATCTCTGCAAGTACTGATTAATCTGTGTTAACCTTCAAACTACCTGATATCTTGTTGTCTAACTCTGCAAGTACTGACTATTCAGTATTAACCCTCAAACTGCCTGATAACCTGTTGCCAAACTCTGCAAGGACTGACTACACAGTGTTGACCCTCAAACTAGCTGATATCCTGTTGTCTAACTCTGCAAGTACTGACTATTCAGTATTAACCCTCAAACTGCCTGATAACCTGTTGCCAAACTCTGCAAGGACTGACTACACAGTGTTAACCCTCAAATTGCCTGATAACAAGTTACCTACTCCTGCATTATTTACTGTTTCTTGTTTTACCCTTCCTCTGTCTGAGTATAAGTGGACTATCCCTGCTCTCCTGATTCTGTGGAAGACATTTCCTGAAACCAGTTCCTTACTCAGAAGTCTATTTGGCTGATATCTTGAATTACTTTGGACTCAGGCTAACTCTGCTCCATATCGTGAGTACATTGTTTTTTAGAGGTTGTTGTGGGGTCACGTCCTGGATTAAACTCAGAGTGCAAGGGTGTTGTTTAAGTTCGCCCTAGCATTTGGATCTTCTTCTGGACATTTCCTAACCTGACAGTACAAACGGGCCATAATATGGACCCTGATGAGTTATCCAGGGCTGTGGCTCTACAAGGGCAACTTCTATGAAATCATTCTGCTCATTTGCAAACTTGACCAGATTACTGCTCTGCTACATAACCTCTCCTCTTCTCAAGCTACGGCGACTCCTGCTGCAGCTGCTACTAGCTCCAATGCTGTCTTTAACCCACCTCAACCTGTTGGACAGTATATACCACAAATCCCACTTCCAGATAAATATGACGGTAATCCTGAAGAATGCTGTGGATTCCTTAATCAATGTCGTTTACACTTCAGAAACAATCCTCAAGTTTTTTCCAATTCTACTCCAAAATCACCTTTATTATATCCCTCATGAAGGGTAAGGCTCTAGCCTGGGTGTCTCCTCTTTTAGAGAAGAATGATCCCTTTCGGTAGCTCAATATGCTATTGAATTCAGGACTTTAGCCGCAGAAACTGATTGGAACCATGGAGCCTTACGGGCAGCCTTTCGCAAGGGACTTTGCGAATGCCTTAAGGATGAACTTGTATTTCGGGAACTCCCCGATTCATTGGAGAGTCTTATCAATTTGTGTATTACTCTTGACGCCCGGCATTCTGATCGTCTTCAGGAGAAAGATAGGAATTGGAGATCCTTTGTTAAATCTTCTTTTCGTCCTCCTATTCAAACCTCAAGTCTGTCTAATAATAATTCTCAATCTCCTGAGTCTGTGGAACCCATGGAAGTAGGAGCGATTAAATTGTCAGAAGCTGAACGCCATAGAAGGCATACCCTTGGATTATGTCTGTTTTGTGGTACCAAAGGACATTTACTGAAGAAGCTTCAGTAAACATGGGTTTATATAATTCACCAAGATCATATAGAATTTTTTAGGCTCCTGAGTGTAATTTTAATTGTGTGTTTTCTAATTTTATTTTTGCCTCCAATAAAAGTTAATTTTTAATATAGATTAGTTACAACCGACAGTTTTGTCTATGATATTGCACATCCTTTGTCGGACTCTCTTTATGTTATCCCAATATGACTGAATAGAGCCATTCCCCTGAGTGCTATATATGTAGTCTTTCTCTTGATACGGCTTACCCAGCCTATCTTGAAGCTTGTTCATGTATTTTCTTACTACATAGCACCAACTCTCTTCGACTGAATGAATGTGGTTGATTCCACATTTGAGATTATGAATATAGGAGATATATGATAATTGTTAATGTGTAGTGCCTTTGGTAATTTTCTATTCTTTATTTGGACATTTACTGAAGGACTGTCCTATCCGGCCAGTAAAAGCCAAAGCTTAACTTTTGATAGAGGGACAGAGTTAAACCAGAATCGCATGTGTTCCCTCAATTCTAAACTTTTTGTTCCTGTAACTATCACTTTTGGAAACACCAAGTTTCAAGCTCAAGCCCTCATTGACTCTGGAGCTACTGGAGTTTACATTGATTCAAATTTTGCTGACTCTCTCAGGATTCCTCTTCAAGCCAAGAAACAGTTTATTAAGGTAACCACTGTTAGTGGACAGCCTCTAGGTTCAGGTATCATACAAAATTCTACCATTCCTCTTCTTTTGTCTGTGGGCATACTCCATTCTGAAATTATTCGTTTTGACGTCATCACTTCTCCCCACATACCGTTGATTCTGGGGTTACCTTGGTTGCAGCTTTATGATCCAGTCTTCTCGTGGTCTAAAGGAGAACTTATTTCCTGGGGAACTACCTGTTTCAAACATTGCCTGCAAAATCCCTCAAAACCATCTTGTCCTGTCGTAGCTATGGTGGAAGTTCCTGATTCATTGCCTAATTACTATCATGCCTTTAGTGACTTGTTTTCTAAAAAGGAGGCTGAGACGTTACCTCCACACCAGATATTTGACTGTCCTATCGAATTGTTTTCAGGGGCTCCTCTACCTAAGGGTAGGACCTATCCCCTCTCTCGTCAAGAAAATGTCTCTCTTGAGGAATACAAAAAGGACAACTTAGCCAGAGGATTTATTTGTCCTTCCTCATCACCTGTGGGTGTGGGTTTTTTCTTCATTGGGAAAAAAGATGGAGGTCTCTGTCCCTGTATCGATTATCGGACCTTGAATCAGATTACTGTCAAAAACAGCTATCCTCTGCCGCTCATTCCTGAGTTATTTGATCGTCTTCAAGGTGCTTCTATTTTTTCCAAGTTAGATCTCCGTGGGGCCTACAATTTAGTCAGAATCCGTAAAAGAGACGAATGGAAGACGGCATTTAACACTAGATTTGGTCACTACGAGTATCTAGTAATGCCATTCGGATTGTGCAATGCACCAGCAGTATTTCAGCACTTTGTTAACGAAATCTTCAGAGATTATCTAAATCAATTTGTTATCATTTATCTCGATGACATTCTGATCTATTCCAAAACATTACAGGAACATGTACATCATGTAAGACTGGTACTTCAGAGGTTACGAGACAATTCCCTGTTCGCTAAATTGAAGAAATGCTCTATTCATCAGAGTTCCATTCCCTTTTTGGGTTATATCATTTCAGAATCAGGTTTTGAGATGGATCCTGCTAAACTTTCGGCTATCAAGGACTGGCCCAGACCAACTACTCTCAAATCCCTGCAGAGGTTTCTTGGCTTTGCCAATTACTATAGAAAAGTTTATTAAGAACTTTGCTGACATCATGTCTCCATTCACTTCTCTTATTAAGAAAGGGCAAAATTGTAAGAACTGGTCCACTTCAGCAGTACAGGCTTTTGAAACGCTAAAATCAGCATTTTCTTCTGCACCTCTTCTCAGTCATCCAATTCCTGATCTCCAGTTTATTTTGGAGGTTGACGCTTCTTCTATAGCAGCTGGAGCTGTTCTCTCCCAACGTGATCTGACTACCAGCAAGATACATCCTGTGGCATTCTTTTCTAAAAAATTCAATCCTGCCGAGTTAAATTATGATGTGGGCAATAAGGAGCTTTTGGCTATAAAATTAGCTTTGGATGTATGGAGGCATTGGTTAGAGGGTACCAGTCAACCTTTTTTCATTCTGACAGATCATAAGAATCTTTTATACCTCCATACAGCTACTCGTCTCAAACCTCGTCAGGCTCGGTGGGTCTTGTTCTTCTCCAGGTTTAATTTTGTACTTTCCTATGTTCCTGGTTCAAAAAATTCCAAGGCAGATGCTTTATCTAGGCAGTTCCAATCTTCTGAGCCTTCTCCTTTGGATTCTGATACTATACTATGTCCAGTCAAAGTTTTGGCTCAAATATCCTCTTTTCCAGTGCAGGCTTCGAACAAACAATCTTCTCATCGACCATTTGGTCTATTACACCCTCTTCCTATTCCTCATTACCCTTGGTCTCACTTATCCATGGACTTCGTTACAGATCTTCCTGTTCCTGCTGGAAATATGACCATTTGGGTAGTGGTGGATCGGTTCTCAAAGTCTGCTAACTTCATACCTCTTCCAGGCTTGCCTTCAGCTCAAAGACTTTCTGAACTCTTTGTTCTACATATATCTCGTTTACATGGTTTTCCCACTGACATAGTCTCACATCGCGGAGTTCAACAATTTATTTCCAAGTTTTGGAGGTCTTTTTGTAAGCACTTCAGAATCAACATATCTCTTTCTACTGCACATCATCCTCAATCCAACGGACAGACTGAGCGTGTAAATCAAGCCTTGGAATCTTTTCTTAGACATTATGTAGACCATCACCACTCCAACTGGTCTCATTTATTGCCTTTTGCGGAATTAGTTCACAACTCACGGGTCCTTGAGGAGGGGGCACTGTCATGCTCGGCCTCTGGGAAGCTCCGGCGGTCCTCTCTGTGTGCTTGATTGACAGGTAGTCTGAGCCGCCCCTTCCTGATGATGTCACTACCAGGCTTTTTATTCCGGGCTTCCTGTTTCTTCAGTGCTCGTTTGTTTGTTCCTCTTTGTGGCTCCTGTGAGGACTTTGCTGTGGAAACTCTCTAACTGCTGATTTTCTGTTGCCAAACTCTGCAAAGACTGACTATGCTGGGTTAACCCTCAAACTTCCTGATAACCTGTTGCCAAACACTGCAAGTACTGTTTATTCTGTGAATCTCTCAAACTGCATGTTAACCTGTTGCCAAACACTGCAAGTACTGCTTATTCTGTGAATCTCTCAAACTGCATGTTAACCTGTTGCTAAACTCTGCAAGTACTGTTTATTCAGTGCAACCTTCAAACTGCTTGATATCCTGTTGCCAAACACTGCAAGTTCTGTTTATTCTGTGAAACTCTCAAACTGCATGTTAACCTGTTTCCAAACTCTTCAAGTACTGTTTATTCAGTGTAAACCTTCAAACTGCTTGATATCCTGTTGACAAACTTTGCAAGTACTGTTTATTCAGTGTAAACTCTCAAACTGCATGATAACCTGTTGCCAATCTCTGCAAGTACTGATTAATCTGTGTTAACCTTCAAACTACCTGATATCTTGTTTTCTAATTCTGCAAGTACTGACTATTCAGTATTAACCCTCAAACTGCCTGAAAAACTGTTGCCAAACTCTGCAAGGACTGACTACACAGTGTTGACCCTCAAACTACCTGATATCCTGTTGTCTAACTCTGCAAGTACTGACTATTCAGTATTAACCCTCAAACTGCCTGATAACCTGTTGCCAAACTCTGCAAGGACTGACTACACAGTGTTAACCCTCAAATTGCCTGATAACAAGTTACCTACTCCTGCATTATTAACTGTTTCTTGTTTTACCCTTCCTCTGTCTGAGTATAAGTGGACTATCCCTGCTCTCCTGATTCTGTGGAAGACATTTCCTGAAACCGGTTCCTTACTCAGAAGTCTATTTGGCTGATATCTTGAATTACTTTGGACTCAGGCTAACTCTGCTCCATATCGTAAGTACATTGTTTTTTAGAGGTTGTTGTGGGGTCACGTCCTGGATTAAACTCAGAGTGCAAGGGTGTTGTTTAAGTTCGCCCTAGCATTTGGGTCTTCTTCTGGACATTTCCTAACCTGACAACAGTTTACTCTCAATTCATAATACGAATGTCATGGATACCGGATGGCAAGGGTTAAACTCCTACTACTACACCCCTTCTCATTTCTTGGTGGCTTTGGGCTCCTCAGAGCAACCACGATTGCCAAACCCTTCCCTTTGGTTAGAAATGTATGTGAACCTGTTCTTGAAAGAGCTGATCCCTGACCGCGAAAACCCTTCTAGGTTGGCCAGGCTCCTGAAACTGCTGGTCAGCCGCATCAAGGCCAAACACCCACCTAACCCCTCTCACACTAGCCGGTCTCCTGGAACTCCAGGTCGGCCGCATCTGCTGGGCACCCGCTAACTTTACCCCTGGTCGCTCCAGCGGCCCTTTGCCTCAGAACTCTGATCTTTTGGGGATTGGTAGTTCCTATGGAGGACAAGAGGTGGGGTGATTTCTGGAAGGAAGCTCCTTTGGGAACCAGGGTTTTTGGACACCCCTACCCCCTTATCTTTATTGGGCTGTAACTCCAGTCACCAGTAATGAATCATGCCGTTTTTTGGACTGTGGCATCTGGGGATTGAGAGCTTTAATATGGCACCCTTGAAGTGCTGCCACTCCCCTGGGATCATCCTGAAACCACCACCCCTGTGTCCTGGGTCTCTGTGGAACTGTGGCTGCCTTGGCAGGCGCCAGCCTGTATGGAGGGGTGGGAATGGTGGGAGATTTGGGAGCAAGATAAGACCCTGTGTTTGTGTATAAAAGAAATGTGTGTGTTTTCCAAAAAAATCAGTCCTTGTTTCACCTTAATGCTAGTCTGTCTAGTTATATGGGTGGGCTCCTGCTATAATCACTTTCTCCGCTACATAGTGGCTTGTTCCAGGTTACGGGTAGAGGAAGGACCCCTCTTGGTGGAGCTACCCAGTCGGGGTAGCCGGGGAATCCATCACATTGGTTGGCAGCGGTGGGATGCTTCCGATTACCTGGAACGTCCAAACCACAACCTGAAGTCCTTGCCGGATGGAAAAATATCACAGGCTCCGGAAGGATGAACTGCAGAGTTTACTGCAAACCTGAGAAGGAGTAGCTGGTAACAAGACAAAGACAGCACTCGTAGCTGAGCTGATGGAGGGCGATCAGGCTAACGAGCCGGCAGGTGGATCGGATGATGACCAAAGCAGTAGATGGCCCAGTACCACCTCAACCCCAGAGACCACCATGTCAGAACTCCAGAGGCAGATCCAGTGGCGACTGAACCTCTATGGACCTAACCCCCCCATGGAGATTGTTACTTGGGTCATTGTCAATGCCACTAAAGTACACTTGATGGAGCTACAGAAGTCTGTGGGGGGAATTGTGCTGGACCCCCTAGCTTCTCCTAGCAAATCCAAGAAGCTACCCCATGCGCATTCCAGGCTTTTTCAGGATGATGGGGTGGAGGAGATCGACTGCTATCTTCAGCTGTTTGAGACCCAGTGTTGATTGCAGGGGGTCACCAATGCCGACCGAGTTACTATCCTGCTCCCGAAATTGGCCGGCAAGGCTTTGGAGGCTTTCTACACTGTACCCTCGGAAGACCAAGCCATCTATGATAGGGTGAGGGAATGCATCCTTGCCTGGTATGGATTCACACTGGAGGCACATCAGCTGAAGCTCAGAGAACTGAAAAGGCAAGAGGGACAGCCCTATACAGAGTGGGCCCACCGGTTAGCCCGGTCTTTGGACGCATGGTTCACGGGTTGCCACATAACCACCCTTGGTGAAGAGGTACAGCTCGTTCTTTTGGAGCAGTTTTATAACCGCACTCTGGCAGAGGTACGGGACTGGTTCCAGGACAAAAGACCTACCACAGCTGACCAAGCAGCTGCCCTGGCAGATCAGTATGTGGATGCCCGGCGCCAGGCGGCCCCAGAATGCCCGCCCGTACCTTGCACTGCTACCACTCCTGCTCAAACCCCCAACAGTCCCCGGCAGCCCCAAGCCTGGCTGGTTCCTGTTTCCCCGGCTGGGGCCAGCAATACAGGGGGATGCTACAAGTGTGGACAACTCAGCCACTTCCAACAGTTCTGTCCAACAAAGCTAAGAAACCCCTCAGCCCAGCAGCTGAGGAACTCCTCCCCAGTACAGTGGGGGAATCACTCAAACCAGGACCTACCAGGCCGCTGCCCACTGCGCCTATGTGGCGGGTCCTGATAGCTATGCAGAATGGCCAGATGAGGAAGTTAGCGTTCTGCATGAAGTCAGCCTGGTGACCCAAGATAACTGCCGGCACCAACACAAGGACATCTGGGTCAATGGGCAGGCAGCCCAGGGATTAAGGGACACTGGCGCAAAGGCCTCCCTGATGCAACCCCACTTAGCCCCCACCTCCAGTCAAACCGGGAGGACCCTTGCCATTCAGGTGGCTGGAGGAGCCATGTTACATACCCCACAGCTTGGGTACATCTGTACAGTGGAGCCGGCTCCCGTGATGTAGAGGTGGACATCATGCAACAGCTACCTGCAAGGTCTTGTTGGGAAATGACCACGGCCACCTGGCCTCAGCCTTTGTGGGGAATAACTTCCCGGATGCCTACCCAGTAACCACTCACAGCAAGCCAGATGCCAAGCTACTGCACCTGCTCTGGGGACCCAGGTGAGACATTCTACCCTGACTTCCCTTGTCCCTGACTTTCCCCCCCAACCGTATCTCCTGACCATAGGCGTCCCCCTCCAACTTTGCCCAGGAGACCCTGAACAACCCAATCTTAGCCCTTTATTGAGACCGAGTAGAAACTGACCCCCTGGGCCCCGGGCAGGAACAGTTCCAGTGGGAAAGAGGGCTCCTGTACTGGATCTCTGAGAGGAGAAATGGGCCAGTGCCAAAACGTCAGTTGGTTGTACCAAAGAGGTTTCAGTCCAACCTACT
Organism: Bombina bombina; assembly: GCF_027579735.1. Lineage (NCBI taxonomy): Eukaryota > Metazoa > Chordata > Amphibia > Anura > Bombinatoridae > Bombina > Bombina bombina. The sequence goes on along the minus strand of NC_069505.1, from coordinate 265,454,386 downwards.
GTGTATAGGACATTATATCCCTTAAGCTGGACATTTAAGTCAGTCCAGAACTCACCACCACCTGACCCAAACCTATTTCTGGCCAAGAATTACAGCAGACATTAGGGACTACTGTAAGTCTTGTGAAGTGTGCCAGAAAGTAGGTAAGACCGGAGACCATACTAAGGCCCCCCCCTGCACCCCCTCGCCATTATCGATTAAACTTTTAGTAGGATTGCAGTCGATATAGTGGGTCCGTTAGCTCAATCCAGCCCCTCAGGAAAAAGGTACTGCCTTACAGTAGTAGACTATGCCACTAGATACCCGGAGGCAATCACCTTGGCCAAGATCCAGGCGTAGACCCTAGCAGATGCAATGCTACAGATATTCACCAGGGAAGGCTTCCTCCAGGAGGTGATTTATGATCAGGGAATGCAGTTCAGTTGTGGAAATTGTGCGGGATCCAACCTCTGCATAGTGCCCCCTATCATCCCCAGACTAATGGGCTATGTGAGCGGTTCAACAGGACCCTTAAGCAGCTGCTTAGGACGTTCTCGGCCACTCACAAGGACTGGGGACGATTCCTGCTGCACCTCCTCTTTGCATATAGAGAGGTGCCCCAGGAATCCACAGACTTCTCCCCCTTTGAATTAGTATATGGCCGGAAGATAAGGGGACTCCTTGACCTAGTAAGAGCCCATTGGGAAGGGACTACAGGGGGGGAGAAAACTCTGTTTTGGGGTACATTCTTCAGCTCAGGGACCGACTGAAGGATCTCGCTGAACAGGTGCGAGAGAACCTTTGGGTCGCCCAACTTAAACAAATGAGGTGGTATGATTGGAATGCTTGTACCCAAACCCTGACAGTAGGGCAGAAGGTCCTCGCCCTGGAGCCTGTCAAAACAGACAAGCTACAGGCCTCTTGACAAGGACCCTACCAAGTAGTAGAAAAGCTGAATGACACCACCTACCTGGTCGCCAAATACTCAAATGACCGGGTCTACTGGACCTTTCATGTGAACATGTTGAAGGCCTATGTAGAAAGGGCCAAGGATGTGGCTGCTATCTGTGCTCCAGTGGTGGAGGACTCTGAAAGTCTTCCAATGCCAGAGCTCTCTGGACCAGGTGAGACCCCCCAAGACTTGGCTGACATACCCCTAGACGAGAGGCTAGGGACTGAACAGAGAGAGCAAGTCTGACACCTCCTGGAAGAAAGACAAGATATGTTCTCCACTGTCCCTGGGTACATCTCAATGGCCATACACAGAGTGGAGACCCCGGGACAGGTTTCCCTGCGACAGGCAGCCTACAGGGTTCCAGAGGCAGTCAGGGACAGCATGCACCATGAGCTCCGGGGAATGCTGGACCTTGGTGTTGTTGAACCGTCCAGCAGCACCTGGGCCCCCCAAGTGTTGTTAGTACCCAAAAAGAATGGGACTACCTCATTCTCCATTGACTACCGTAAGCTCAATGACAGAACCACTACTGACGACTACCCTATATCCCGAATCGATGACCTATTAGATAGAATTGCCCTCGGCAACTTCCTGACCTCCCTCGACTTCTGCAAGGGATACTGGCAGATCCCTTTAGTCCCTAAGTCTGCCTTCATAACCCCTTCGGCCTCTACCAGTTCAAAGTAATGCCATTTGGGATAAAGAATGCTCCAGCAACCTTCCAAAGGATGGTGGATCGTCTTCTGGATGGCCTCCAGGACTATGCCTGCGCCTACCTGGACGACATTGCAATCTATAGCGACACCTGGGAAAACTATTTGGTCCACTAAGGCTTTCATTTTAGATCACCTCAGAGCCACTTGTCTGACTTTGAAGCCTGACAAATGTACCAATGGTCACTCGGGGGTCCAGTACCTAGGCCACCGAGTGGGCTGCGAAAAGCAGCAGCGAGAGCCAGCTAAGGTTGAGGCAGTGGCCAACTGGCCAACTCCCCGAACCAAAACCCAAGTTCTAGCGTTCCTTGGAAATGCCGGTTACTACCAAAGATTTTTCCCCAACTACAGTGCCCTAGCAAAACCCCTGACAGACCTGACCAGTAAATGACTGCCCCGACAGGTCCTGTGGCCCTCGAGTGCGAAGCTGCCTTCCAGAGCCTTAAGTCTGTCTTAGTCTCTGCTCCAGTACTGGCTTCTCCTAACCCCACCAAATGTTTTTCTGCCCACATAGATGTCTCCATGTTTGGGTTGGGAGCTGTGTTAAGCCAGGCAAATGAAGAAGGGCAGGACCACCCTGTAGCCTGCATTAGTAGAAAGCTATTGCCCAGAGAGATAGGCTACGTGGTGGTGGGGAAGGAGTGTCTGGCCCTTGTATGGGCCCTGAAGAAGCTACAGCCCTACCTCTATGGGAGACCCTTCACAGTCCTCATCGACCACAACCCCCTTGTATGGCTTAACAGAGTTTCCGGTGACAATGGAAGATTATTGAGGTGGAGTTTAGCCCTGCAGCCCTTTAACTTTGACATTCAGTACAGGCAGGAAAAAGCAATGGAGACGATGATGGACTTTCTCAGCAGACTAAAGGGGCATAGCTCCTTGGACAGCCCCAGGCCAACCCGTGTATGGATCTAGCCGGGTCTGCCGAACTGGAAGGGGGAAGTAGTCACAGATACCGGGCTGCAAGGGTTAAACCCCTACTACCTCACACCCTCTCATTTCTTGGCAGTTTTGGGCTCCTCATGGCAACCGTGATTGCCAAACCCTTCCCTTTGGTTAGAAATGTATGTGAACCTGTTCTTGAAAGAGCTGATCCCTGACCGGGAAAACCCTCCTAGGCTGGCCAGGCTCCTGGAACTGCCGGTCAGCCGCATCAAGGCCAAACACCCGCCTAACCCCTCTCAGTATGCCGGCTACTGAAACTCCTGCTGGACATCCGCTAACTTTAACCCTGGTCGCTCCAGCGGCCCTTTGCATCAGAGGTCCCCTCTTTTGGGGATTATTAGCCCCTAGAGAAGACAAGAGGTGGGGTGATTGCCGGAGGGGAGCTCCTTTGGGAACCAGGGGGTTTGGACATCCCTACCCCCTCTATCTTTACTGGGCTGTAACTCCGGTCCCTAGTAACGAATCATGCCGTTTTTTGGACTGTGGCATCTGGGGACATCTGAGGACTAAGAGCCTATTGTAGGCTTGAAACGTTGTTCCTGTAAACTTTTGGACCCAACTAATGAGAATAAAGGTCTTTTAAACAAAGATTTCTTCTGGTGGCTGGAGTGCTTTGGATGTGTAACTCCGGTCCCCAGTAACGAATCATGCTGCTTTTTGGACTGTGGCATCTGGGGACAGAGAGCTTTCAAATGACATCCTGGAAGTCCTACCGCTCCCGCGGGATCATCACAAAACCACCACCCCTGTGTCTTGGGTCTCTGTGGGACTGTGGCTGCTATGGCAGACGCTAGCCTGTCTGAAGGGGCAGGAATGGTGGGAGATAGACCCTTTCTTGTGTATAAAAGGAGTGTGTGTTTCCAATAAAATCATTTCTTTTTTCACCTGAATGCTAGTCTGTCTAGTTGTTTGGGTGCGCTCCTGCTATAACCACTTTCTGCACTACATAGAGGTTTGTTCCAGGTCCCGTGTAGAGGAAGGACCCCTCTTGGTGGAGCTACCCAGTCAGGGTAGCCAGGGAATCCATCACAAAAAACACAACCCAATGAGCGCAAAAAGCTTATTTCTAGTGCAGTTAATGCTTGAGCAGAAGAGTTAAATAACGCTCCACTCGTAATCTAGCCCACTGTGTTTGAAAAGTATAAAATTTTATTTTCAATTTAATTTTTAAATTAAACTTACATTACAATGCACAAGTGAATTGCAATATTATGTTTATGCTGTTTATTAAGCAAGCTCGTAACTAATTTTGGGCCAGATTACGAGCGGTGCGCTAACAGCTAAGCGAGAGCAAAAAGGGGTATATCACGAGATTTTGCGCACATTGGGTTTACCGCTCGTATTGCAAGTTAAAAGTAAACAGCATCACTTGAGGGCAATTGCGATGTACACTAGAATGATTACAGCAACTTCAGAGTACAGTTACACTCATAATAATACCATCTAATAAAAATGATTTAAAAAAATATTGAACATAAAAGTTCTAAGGACTCAAGGTGTTAGAAAAAAAAGGCTGCAATAGGCTTTAACATAGATATACATGTCTAAATATAATAATGTAATAATGCCTGTTATCAGTGCTGCGAGTCAATAAAGTTCGAGGTTGTGCGCTATACAAATATCCAATTATTATTATTACTAGTCCTAAAGCCCGTTCACACGGGCCATTTTTTGCAGTACTGTTGTCCCACCCCTTGCGTTCTCTCCCTCCCACTCTCTTTTGCTTTCTCTCTCTCCCCCTCTCTCTTTCTCTATTCTCTTCTCTCTCTCTCTCCCTCTCCCCCCCTCTCCTCTCTCTATCTCCCCCCTCTGTCTCTCTCTCTCTCTCCCCCCTCTCTCTCTATCTCCCCCCTATCATTCTCTCTCCTCTCTCTCTCTCTCTCTCTCTCCCTCTCTCTCCCCTCTCTCTCCTCTCTCTCTCCCCTTTATCTCTCCCCTCTCTCTCTCCCCTCTCTCTCCCTCTCTTTCCTCTCTTCCCCCTCTCTCTCTCTTTCCCCTCCTCTCTCTCTCCTCTCTCTCTCTCCTCTCTCTCCTCTCTCTCTCCTCTCTCTTTCTCCTCTCTCTCCTCTCTCTCTCCCTCCTCTCTCTCTCTCCTCTCTCTCTCCTCTCCTCTCTCTCCCCCCTCTCTCTCTCTCTCTCTCCATCTCCCCTCTCTCTCTCTTCTCTCTCCCCTCTCTCTATCTCCCCCCTCTGTATCTCTCTCCCCTCTCTCTCTCTCCCCTCTCTCTCTCTCTCTCTCTCTCTCTCCCCCCTCTGTCTCTCTCCCCCTCTCTCTCTCCCCTCTCTCTCTCCCCTCTCTCTCTCCCCCCCTCTCCCCTCTCTCTCTCTCCTCCCCCTCTCCCCTCTCTCTCTATCTCTCCCCTCTCTCTCTCTCCCCTCTCTCTATCTCCCCCCTCTCTCTCTCCCCTCTCTCTCTCTCTCCCCACATCTTCCCTCTCTCTCTCCCCCCTCTCTCTATCTCCCCCCTCTGTCTCTCTTTCTCCCCTCTCTCTCTCCCCCTCTCTCTCTCTCCCCTCTCTCTCTCCCCTCTCTATCTCCCCCCTCTCTCTTTCTCTCTCCCCTCTCTCGCTCCCCTCTTTCTCTCCCCCCTCTCTCTCTATCCACATCTCCCCTCTTTTTCTCTCCCCTCTCTCCATCTCCCCTCTCTCTCTCTCTCCCCTCTCTCTCTTTCTCCCCTGTCTCTTTCTCCCCTCTTTATCTCTCTCTCCCCCCTCTCCCCTCTTTTGAGCTGTTTGAGCTATCTCCCTGCCCCGGCCCCGCCCCCTTCACGGGCCTTCACGCTAGGCCCTGCCCCTCCACGGGTCTTCCGCTAGGCCACGCCCCCACATGCGCTTGGTCACGCCCCCACACGCACTCGGTCACGCCCAGTTCTTCTCGAGGCAGTCGGCAGATCAGGTAGGGAATCCAAGGCCAGGTGTGTTTGTCCTTGTGCTGTCTCTACTGCGCATGACAGCTTCGGACAAACACACTTGGCCTTTTATAATATAGGATTATTATATGTGTGTACATATGCATTTATATGTATGTATTTACACACATATATACACATATAAACACATAAATACATATGTATACATATATATATATATATATATATATATATATAAGTGCATTGAAGCCCTTTGCAGTTAAGTAGATGAAAACATAAAAGCATATTTATGCAATATTCATATTTAATAAAGAGTTGTACTCTGTATTTACTGTAAATAGTTCACATTCCAATATTCTGTACATAGCAGAATATGTTCTATGTATTTTTAAAGATATATTCATCTCTCTCTCTCTCTCTCTCTCTCTCTCAATATATATATATATATATATATACCTATATACAGTATAATCATCTATATATAGATATATAAATATATAGTGTGCCAAAATACCATCAGATATATGTAGAAATGTGTATTTATGAATAAATAGAACATATTCTGCTATGTGAAAAACATTGGAATGTGAAATAAACATATTTTCATGTCAGGTTAGTGCACTTAAAGGGACAGTCTACACCAGAATTTTTATTGTTTTAAAAGATAGATAATCCCTTTATTACCCATTTCCCAGTTTTGCATAACCAACACAGTTATAATAATATACTTTTAACCTCTGTGATTATCTTGAATCTAAGCCTCTGCAAACTGCCCCTTTTTTCAGTTCTTTTGACAGACTTGCAGTCTAGCCAATCAGTGCCTGCTCCCAGATTACTTCACGTGCACAAGCACAGTGTTATCTATATGAAATATGTGAACTAACACCCTCTAGTGGTGAAAAACTGTTAAAATGCAATCTGAAAGAGGTGGACTTCAAGGTCTAGGAAATTAGCATATGAACCTCCTAGGTTAAGCTTTCAACTAAGAATACCAAGAGAACAAATCAAAATTGGTGATAAAAGTAAATTGGAAAATTGTTTAAAATTACATGCTCTATCTGAATCATGAAAGTTTATTTTGGCCTAGACTGTCCCTTTAATGAGAATATGCAATTGTTTTTGGGTAGCAGGTAGGGTGTTAGTTAGGTACTTTTTTTGCTCCATTGTGCGGCATTTTACACACATCAGGTTAGCTTGCAAGCAAATTTGTTTACTTTCAACTTGTAATATGAGTGCTGCCCAATGCACGCAAAAAGCTACCTTCTACCGGAGTTAAATACCACTCCACTTGTAATCTGGCTCTTTATTGGTACAAGCTGTGGGCATTGTATTTTTTAGCACAGCTTCATAGTAGATATATGTGGCTAGGTGTGCCTCTATAAAGTATCTTTTCATTATTTTTAACATGGAAATTAAATTGTTTTCTTCCATTAGAACTTCCTAGCTTCCATTAAAACCTGTTGGTTCCTGGTTTGATTGTTGTGAATACCTTCTTGAATCTTTGATCTTTATGACAAGAATAAACCCTAGTGGCTGGCAGCACCTAAAAATGTTTTCCTTCACTCTCAATTTTTTAGATTTTATATATATATATAGTTTGGTACACATTTTCCCTTTGCTGGATGCTTCCTGTAATGCCACTGACTTTAGAACTGATCATTTGGAAGGCTGACTGAAAAAAAGTCTGTTTGTTTTTACTAATGATCTAATAAACCAGATGTATCCTGCATTTCATATCTATTGACTTTCTAGTCAGCTACTAGCCACTCTTTAATCCAAAAAATAAAGATGGGCTTTATTCACAACGACTGTTTTTTTGTAAAAATTCTAATCAGTTGTTATACTTGGATGTCTTCTCCTATGTACAACCACAGTTGTATTCTGATCTCAGCAATATCTGCAGACTTCCATATTCTAGGCCACTGCTCATTGGTCGATGAGCTTCATCAATGTGCTTGATCAGAAATTTCAGTGTATTGCTTTTAATAATCCATTTTGGGACAGTTTTAAAGACCTAATTACATTAATGTTGATATTTTGTTTTGTTTTTTGTTATGTTTTTTTTGTTTTAACCTGAAGCACACTGAGAACATTTTAACCATGATCAAAAGGATATTTATGTATATTTATACCAGTACACCATTTACATTGTCAAATACTGTATATATTTTTTCTTAAAGGGACACTGAACCCAATTTTTTTTTTTTGTGATTCAGATAGAGCATGCAATTTTAAGCAACTTTCTAATTTACTCCTTTTGTCAATTTTTCTTCATTCTCTTGCTATCTTTATTTGAAAAAGAAGGCATCTAAGCTTTTTTTTTTTGGTTCAGACTGTGGACAGCACTTTTTTATTGGTAGATGAATTTATCCACCTATCAGCAAGAACAACCCAGGTTGTTCACCAAAAATGGGCTGGCATTTAAACTTACATTCTTGCATTTCAAATAAAGATACCAAGAGAATGAAGAAAATTTGATAACAGGATAGACTTTATAACCCAGTCATGAAAGGGTTAATAGGAAGTGTTTAGATAGTCATATAAATATATGTCTAATCAGAAAGAGAGCCAACTTTATAATCATTTCATAGTGAGACATTACATGGGCTTTACTGAATGCTGTTGCTGATAACCTGTTATATAATGTGCAGTATATGTGCACACTCCCCAGACTACCTCAGTATGCTCTCACAGAAACAAAGGGTTTAAATAGAACAATGTAAATTTGATAACAGAAGTAAACTAGAACTTTTTTTTTTTAATTGTACACTCTATCTGAATCATAGTATAATTTTTACTTCCATGTTATATAATGTGCAGTATATGTGCACGCTCCCCAGACTACCTCAGTATGATCTCACAGAAACAAAGGGTATAAATAGAACAATGTAAATTTGATTACAGACGTAAACTAGAACCTTTTTTTTTATTGTACCCTCTATCTGAATCATAGTGTAATTTTTACTTTCATGTCCTTTTAAAGCAGAGCAAATATAAAAAATAGTTCTCAAATAAATATATTGCTGTACAAATTGGCTGAGAATTCACAACACTGCAAAACATTTGCATATGTAGCGTATGTATCTTTTTTAAAGCCTTATTAGACTTCAATAAGACAGCTTGTTTTCAATTGACCAAAATGTTTTCACAACTTTTAAATCGCTCCTCAGCGTATGTAAAAAAAAAGCGTTTTTCTCATGGCAGATAATAAATGTATGAAATTCTTTGTCAGCTAAACTAGTGAAACACAACACCCTGGGGATGTTTTAAAAAAAATGTAATTTAACATATAAAATTAATGGCAAAAGAGCCAATTTTAACATTATTTTGCATGTTCTATGAACCTAAATAGATTAAACAGTAATTCATAATATGCTTTGACTTCTGAAAAAGAACACATTGCTGAGCTACAATCTAAAAATAAAACTATTTATATCCAGACTAATACGATCAATGTCACTGAAGACAGTATTGAAGCAAACTAATATTTTAAAATCCCTGAATATCTTGGTTTAACTTAAATGATTTTAAGCCAGTTATTTCCAGCAAGTAATGCAGATAAATGTACCACTTTTTCTCTTGGGTAAAAAAAAAAAACATGTAAAAATGAAATGCTTTTTGAATGCTTGGAATAACTAATTGTACTGATCCTATAGGGATAATATGATCATTATCACATCATTATTTTAGTTAAACACTGCAGTTTATTAAGGTTTCAGGTCATCCTAAGTAATCATCTATATAATGAATGTATCTGCACTCCAGATGTAAAACTTTGGTGTAACTCAACTGCTAAAGATCTGGACACAGAACATAGGGGAGATCATCTGAATCTTTAGAGAAAAGTAACAAAAATGTTCTGTCATCCACCAGACCACTGGGATCTGGGAATGCCATTGAAAAAAGGAATATGATTCTTTTAACAGTCAGAAGTTACCGTTGACAGGCTACAGATCATTATTTTGGCAAACATCTTATAAGAACATTTGGATTTATTTCTTTGGGTGACAAACAGTAAGAATAAAAACAGTAATAAAAGGGGCAGTAAACACCATTAGTCTTTTATATACATGTTTAGCTATGCATAGTAAAACAACTTTGCAATTTACTTTCATTCTTTTTTTAACAATTTTTAATGTAATTTAGCCCTGAAAATTGTAGATTTTTTCATTCTTATCTGTGGAAATGCACTCTGCTGACTTCTTAAGGCTAACTCTGCCACTTATGTTTCCCTATTTGGCTTTATCAGATAACAACTGAAAAACAATGCACTTCGTGCTTACATAATGACTGTGGCTAGCCTTGTCATCTGCAAACTCAAGCCTGGATTGGCTCCTCCATATGAAACAACTGATGGGTGGAGATTGGCTATTTAAAAACAACTGAAGCAAACAAGATGTGAATTTGTTTTAAAAACATTTACACTTGTCTGATATATTATTCTATAGAAGGAGGGTTGACAAAACGTAGACCTAGAATCCAACCTATTAGAAAAACTCTTCAAATTTATTTGCATAGTGTGATAAGTAGTTTTCATTCTCAAAGCAATACTAATCTACAAGGAGGCATGTCCTTTGAATGATTTTCAAATTAATTTGCACTGTGTAAAGTTATTAGACTATTTTGGATTAGGAACCATCGTCATCAGTATCCCAATGCATCAAAAACACCATTTATCACATTACTTTTTTGAAATAACTCTATCTCGAGAGTAGGAATTCTTAAAGGGACAGTAAACCTAGCAAATAATGTTATATAATTCTGCACATAGTGCAGAATTATATAACATTAGCTTAGCGCCAGCTTTCTAAAGCAACGAGTTAGAGAGATATTTTACTATGAAAACAGAACGCCTTTTTTTGTCTATTATTTGCACATATATGGAAAAATTTATCAAAACTAGATCACCAGCCATGCCGCCTAAAACTAAAGAAAAAAACAACCAGTAAAGGTACTGAACAGATTGCAGAAATTAATTTAGATGATTCACAACTAACTACTGCAGATTCCCACTCACTTATGCAACAAATTTCAGACTTAATATTACCACAGTTCAATAACATAAAATTAGAGATTGCCACTCTATCTAATGAAATTAGACAATACGCTAGTAGATTAAATGAAGCAGAATTAAGGATTTCCAACGTAGAAGACCAGGTATATAATGTAGATCAAACAATATCCATACATAACAAACAGATGCTCGCCATGCAGAATAAAATAGAAGACTTAGAGGACAGAGCCCATAGAATCAATATTAAGATAGTGGGCCTCCCTGAATCAAGTGAATTTAAAGATCTGATAACCTTTGCGTCCCAAACATTACCACATTATCTAGGCATACCTACGGAAGATCTCCCATTAAAACTAGAAAGAGCTCATAGAATAGGTATTAGGAAATCAGACCAAGAACATACAAAAGGGAGACCTATTATGATTAAAGTATTACATTTTCAGGATAAGGTCAACATGTTAAGACAATACCGTAAACAACACGAATTTATGATAGCTAATAGTAGGATTTATCTATTTCAAGACTTCTCTGCGGAGACCAGTAGCAAAAGACGTGAGATGGCTCCTTACTGTACCAAGCTGATTGATGCTAAATGGCCAGCGCGGAAGATTTATCCTGCGAAAATCTGTGTGGAAATTGATGGTACAGTGAGGACCCTTCTGACAACTACGGAGGCCAAAGATTTTTGCCGTGAAAAGGGTCTATGATATGCATATATAATAAATTAGCGACAGAACTATGTGGGCAGGATGTGGACCAAACAAGTGATGTTTATGTTGTTTTTAAGTTTTTTTAAAATCTGCTGGATTGATAAGTGGAAACCATTTTACGTAATACTGTGTGGATCTTTACCAAAAAAGAGGGGTCTGCGCTCTGAGGGGGGCGGGGGGAGTGGAAATAGTAAAGAGTATGAGCCCCAGATTAATCAGAAAGTTAATTTAGAATGATGGAGAATAATAACTTTATATCCTGGAATGTAGGTGGGATTTCATCCCCTATAAAAAGGAAGCTTATTTTAAAACACCTAGGACAGCTTAAGCCGAGTGTGGCACTACTGCAGGAGACACATTTAAAACCTTCTGAAGCTGAGAAACTAAAAAGCAAGTGGGTAGGACATGTAATAGCTTCTCCGTATTGTGGTAGGAAAAAAGGGGTGGCGATATTATTCAATAAGAATTGCGAATATAAAATATTAAAACAAGAAATAGATATCCAGGCAAGGTATATAATTCTAGATATGCAAATTGACAAACTAAATGTCGTACTCTGCTGTGTATATGGCCCAAACAAAATAGAGGATGAGTTCTGGGAGGAATTAAATAATAAGCTGCTGAAATATATTGGGAAGAACATTATTATAGGGGGGGATTTTAATTTGACACCAGTGCCACTAATAGATAGGCTTAAATGTAGCCAAACAAGGAATATTAAAAAGGAAGGTAGAGTACTGAAAAATTTTATGAAAGGGCTCAGAGTACAAGATATATGGAGAGATCAAAACCCAGATGTACGCGCCTATACATGCGTGTCCAAAACATTTAAGACTCTCTCTAGAATTGATTTTTTTCTAGTCTCAGAGAATATGCTGGGTCTGAATTGTAACGCAGATATTAAGGATATATGCATGTCAGATTATGCGGCTATTTCATTGGAAATTCAGAATAGAACTCAAATGGGTAGGGGTGATGGTAGAATCAGATACCCTAGACGTCTTACGCACAATATCCATTTTAAGAACTATATTTTAGAAAAATGGAAGGAATATAAACTCTTTAACAGTAGTTATGTTGGTAAATGTGAAATATACTGGGAAACAGCCAAAGCATATATTAGAGGGAATATCAAAGCATATCTATGTAGATGGAAGAAGAAAAATAGAGAACGCGAATGTCAGCTTAATAACCAACTCAAAAACGCATATAGAGCATATATAAGCAACGCTAATCCGCAGACCTGGCTTAAGTACCAAAATAGTAAGCAAGAGAAGGAGATATTTTTAAAACAAATGGTTATCCAACAAGATGAGAAAGATAGGGCCAAATACAGAGGCTTTAATGGAAGATCCGCTAAATATATAGCCAGATTAATTAAAATGCAGAAGCAAAGGAATTTTATATCGGCTATTAAGCTAGGGAATGACAGAGGAAATACGACCAAGGAAATCAAACAGTTAATGTTTAAATACTTTGAAGATCTCTATACGACTTCTGCAGTGGACTTACAGCAAAAAATGAAGTTTTGGGATCAATTAGAAATCAGGAAACTTGAGGAAAAAGATAGAGATATGCTAAATGTACCAATATCGGAGGAAGAGGTAGCCCGGACTATTACTCAGCTGAAAAGCAACAAGGCACCGGGACCTGATATGCTCCCGGCAGAATTCTATAAAATGCTAGGTAACAGTATTATACCCACTCTTACTAATCTATACAACAGCTATTTTTTAAAAGGGGAAATTAACTCTAAATATTTTGCTGCATCCTCCATTACGTTAATATTAAAAAAAGGTAGAGAACCAGAAAATCCAGGGTCCTATAGACCAATATCACTGCTAAATAGCGACTACAAGATCTTAACTACTATCATAGCAAATAGACTCAAAAAAATATTACATAAAATCATACACATAGATCAGGTAGGATTCATGACTGGACGAAATCCAGCCAGAAATATTCGTAAAGTTCTTATTACACTAGATCATTGTTACCAAGACATAAAGCAAAAGTCTAAGGAGGATAGTTCAGATTTAGCGGTACTAGCGATAGATGCGGAAAAAGCTTTTGACGCAATAACTTGGGACCATTTATTTACAGTATTAGGGAAATTTGGAGTACAAAGGAATATTCAGTCTTTTATTAAACGTATATACAGGGAGCCAACATCCAATTTAATTATTAATGGGGAACTTACACCAGACATCGTCCTCAAGAAAGGTACAAGACAAGGCTGCCCTCTATCCCCTTTATTGTTCAACCTAGCAATAGAACCCCTAGCTATCAGGTTAAGGAAAGAATTAGCAGGCATCAAAATACATCAGCAGAAGATAGTTCTCTCTTTGTTCGCGGATGACCTGCTTCTATTTCTATCGGACACCCAAAATAGTATTAAGCAACTCTTAGACATCATAAAACAATTTAGCTCATTCTCTGGGTACAAAGTTAATGTAGATAAGTCGGAGATTATGTGGCTACGTGGGCCAAGTCAGAAACATAAAGATTGCCCCTTTAGAGAAGTAGAACAGATCAAATACTTAGGTTTAAATATTATGAGGAACCTGAAACAATGGTATGGTAAAAATATTACACCATGCTTAGACAAATGTGTAGCAGATTGCAAGAGATGGAGTAATCTAACAATTAATATTTCTGCTAGAGTAATGTTAATTAAAACAATTATCTTTCCCCGAATACTATATCTGCTGCAAAATGTACCTATTATAATAACACAGAAAGACTGTATTAGGTTTAACAGGATGTGTAATGGTTTCATCTGGGCAGGAAGGACAATAAGATGCTCAACAGAAATAGCAACTCTTCCTATTAAAGCCGGAGGACTAGCACTCCCGAACCTCCAAGTATACAATTTAGCCGCATTGGCGAAATATGCGATAGATTGGATCATAGAGGGGAATTATGTCTCTTATGGGGAACTAGAAGCAGAGGTGTGTGCTCCTTACTCGCTGAAGGCACTTTTGCACTGTGAGATTAAAAATCTTCCAAAAAGGATTAGACAGCAGCTAGTGTTCAATAATATAATAATGGCATGACATAAATTGGGTAAAGGAGTAGGAGTAAATACCCTTAAATCAAGTCACCTACCAATCATAGGGAATCCTAAGTTTAAAGCAGGATGCAGTGAAAATGGAGTCTTTCATAGGTGGCGAAGGAAGGGGCTGATTAATATGATGCAACTCGAGGATAGTAGAATCCATATAGTAAAATCATACGATGAATTAAAAGAGGAGTATCAGTTAAAGAATACAGATTTTTTTGCTTATCTACAAGTTAGGCATTTTCATAACGAGTTACAAGCTAAATGTGGCAATGACTGGTCACTAGGAGTGTTAGATGAAATTATTACGGGATTTGCACAAAAGAAATACGCAATTAGTTTAATTTATAATTTTATAATGAACTATAAACTAGACACACATTTACAGACCCTCCAAGGAAAATGGAGGAAAATACGGGTTACAGTGACAAGGGAAGAACTAGTAGACAGTCTTAATACTGTAATCAGGACCACCAAGGTTACCACCTGGAGAGAATCACATTTTAAAATAATTAACCAATTGTACATTACACCTAGTAAAATAGCGAGATGGTACAGGAACATGGATATAGTATGCTATAAATGTGGAGCTAAAGAAGCAGACCTAGAGCACTGCCTATATCTATGCCCAAAAGTTCGGCAGTTCTGGCAGCAAGTACAATACTGGCTAAATAGATGGTTAGACCTAAAAGTACAAATAAACAGTAAAATTATTCTGTTTTTATATCAGGTGACAGATTGGCGAGAGAATGCGAGTCTTATTAACACAGCAATCCCACAAGGTAGGATACTGATTTTAGAAAAGTGGAAAGACTCAAAAGCTCCCAGCATTAAACAATTTGTGAAGGGGATGAAAAATCAGATAATTTTGGAACAATATGACATCCAGCCAGGTGCTAAGAAATATATAAAAAGGTTTTTCTATAAATGGTTGAGTATAATAGAAGCTGAGTCGGTTGATGTTCAACTCCAAATTATTAAACCTCTAATTAAATCAAAGATAGTGAAAAATATGATCTATAAGGCAGAATTATAGAGTTCCTGGAGTAACAGGCTGTAGGATGTTAGCCCCCCCCCCTATTTATTTATCTATCTATCTCCCCCCCACCCTCCTATCCCCCCCTTCTGAGCGCATCAGACGTAAGGCCCACCAGGTTTCGGTGTGAGCACCCACCCGGGTTGGGTTCTGAATGGTTGATATGGTTTCCTTTTTTTGTTTATAGGTAATTTTTATTACCTTTAGCTGCTTTGCTGCTCCAGTAAAGTCTGATTTATGGTTTTCTTTGATTGTTATGATAATTCACATAATTTCAGCAGATGTATGAGTTACGTTTTTCTTTTCTTTTTCTTTCCTTTTTTGTTTCTTTTTTTTTATTAATATATGTTGTTTATGTAATCTATGAGGTCAAGTAAAGAGGGCCTCTAGAGAAAGATGCATATTCTGTTTATTGTAGGGGGCAAAGGAACTGTATTTCTATAAGAAGGTCTATTTGCATTTGCTTTGAGAAAATAATCTTGGACCCCCTGATGTATTTGAATGTATTTAAATATATTTAAATGTACTTTAATGTATGCATTCTTATGAAAATATATAAGTTAATAAAAACATACTTTAAAAAAAAAAAAGTAAAAGAAAACAGAACGCCGCTCCTGGCCAGGGCCGGATGGGAAATCAGACCGGCCCTGGAAATTTGTATAGACCGGCCCAGCCACACCCCCCTCCAGCCCAGCCATGCCCCCTCCAGCCCAGCCATGCCCCCTCCAAGCTAGCCAACTATGCTCTAGCTGGTTTTCTCTTCAACTCATATATATATATAATATTATATATAATATATATATATATATTATATATATATATATATATATATTATATATAAATATATATATATATATAAATAATATATATAATATATATATAATATATATATATAAATAATATATATAATATATATATAATATAAAGATATATATATATATATATATATATATATATATATATATATATATATATATATATATATATATTAGTCATTGCACCATACACATGTCGTTACATACATATATGTGTCTGTCACATCAAGAAGCTATTTCCCCCGCCCGGTGACTCACTGAAGTTGAAGTAGAGTCGGTACTAAAGTCTGCAGGCTGTGGGTCTGGTCCCAGAACAGATCGTCTCGCTGATGTATGACCCCCATTGTAACCGGTGCGGAGTCTAAACACACTGAGATGGATCATGGGAGGGTGTTGACGGGGGCAGGGAGGGACTAACCTGACAAATAGTTATATGATACATCATCAATAGCAGCAGGACTGAACCAGTGTAGTGTGGAAATCTGTGACACCGGTGCTCTAGAATGAATGTAGTATGATGTCACATCATGTCAATTGTTAATCCCACCCACACACTATGTTCCTGCAGTAAATGCCATGTGTCACTCAAACACATGTGCTGTATACCAGATAGGGACTGGGAAGGTAGTGGTTAGTGTATTACCGGGCAGTGACAACTGTGCTAAAGTTGCTTGCTGCGCTCTCTCCACTGCAGCTGTCTGAGAGTCAGAGTGAGCAGCCTCTGCCAGCCGGCGGCCCACCGGGATTTTTCCCGGTATCCCGGTGGCTCAATCCGGCCCTGCTCCTGGCTCTACTGAGCGGGTCTGTTTTTTTCTCCTAAGCGCATCGCGGCACACTGTCTAATCACAGCCGGCCCGATTGCGCTATTAAACTCAATGTAGCTCGCTCCCGCTACTAGACCAGAGCAGGAGCGAGCTAAATTAAGTTTAATAGTGCGATCGGGCGCACTGTGATTAGACAGCATGCCCGCGATGAGCTTAGGAGGAAAAAACAGACCCGCTCAGTAGGGCCAGGATCGGCATTCTGTTTTCGTAGTAAAATATCTCTCTATCCCTTTGCTTTAGAAAACTGACGCTAAGCTAATGTTATATAATTCTGCACTATGTGCAGAATTATGTAACATTATTTATTAGATTTACTGTCCCTTTAAGAATTCCTAATCTCAAAAATGTAATGTGTTAAATGGTGTTTTTGATGCATTGGGATACTTTTCTCCTCTCACCTCTACATATCAATGTCACAAAGTATTTCCTTGTAAGTTTTATTTCCTAGATCATGCAACATTTTAGTAGTCCTTTAAATGGTTTCTAGTGTCTAGTCAAGTCACTCTGTGAATGTCTTCTCCACCTCACACTAAGGATATTTAATCCTTTTTTCACTTTGAAAGTCATGGATACAATTGTGTTGTAGGGTGCCTATATATCAATAATCTGACATGTTTTTTATTACAAGCAATTATATTTTAGCTAATACTGAAATAATATTGGGGAGTATCACAGCAAACCCCTTGAGAAAATTGGGATATGTATATTCTACAGATGGAAAATAGGGCTGGTCTTCAATTTTTCCAAAACTGCATTTTATTCCTAGTACAGCCCTGCTGAGCTAAAGACAAAGTAGATACCTGAGAAAGAGTTTAAATGTAGTGACTGAGGTTTAAAAAAAGAAAAACCCTAAAATTACCTTCTATTTTAGTGATCTGGGGTTGGTCTGCTTTATCCACCCAAATCTAGCAAATAGTCCAATGGAGACACAGTTTTTTAGTTTTGTTTTTCCAATATATTTAATACTGCGGAACCTTGCTATTATTTTTCTATATTTTATTTATGCCCATATTGAGTTCACCAAATGGTTGCACTAATTTACACTATATGGATAGATGGGAATTTGACATTTAGAGCATTTAGAACCAAAAATGGGCCAATCTAAGTAAAAAAAAGGGACATTGTTGTCTATGGTTACGAATTTGCAAGAACATTTCATTAATGTGAGATTTAGATGGTTTTTTACTCCATGGAGGTCACAGAATCAGACATTTACTCGGGAGTGTTTTAGGGACTGTGGTGAGATATCTACTTACCTTCATATGTGGTTGGCTTGCCCCTTTGATAAAGACTCTTGGAAAAATTCTGCTAAATTATTAAGTACAATTCTGGAAAAAAATATTTCTCTCCCCCTCAGGAAGCTTATTACACCACCCATTAAAGAGGATTCTCTTTAATGGGTGGTAGATGTGTTAATAGAAGGATACCCACTGCATGGCTATATGTAGTTTCACTCCAGCAGCTGGTGTGTCAACAGACAGTGGGCTGGGAACATTCTTGAATCCAGAATACTGGCTATATCTTGCTCCCAGAACCCAGAGTGGGTAGGAGTGAATTCCTATTAAGTTGTATATTCTGTCCGTGGTTATTAATATCCTATCCTGCATTTCACTACAAGCTATCTTATGTGGAGTGGACTTTCCTAACTACTCATGCTATCCAATGGAACATTTAAGAGGGATTTAAACACAGATGAATATTTAAAGAAGGCGCTATAACCCTAGCCCCTACAGGTGGACAGTGTGCCCTTAATATATATTGAGCCATACAGGCTAAAGAATCATGACATAAAGGACAAGATAAATCTAGTATCTATATTAGTTTAGAGAAAAATCCTATGTGTTTCTGTGAAGCTTTTATTCTGTATCTTAATATATTTGTATACCCTTGGTTTAATATTGCCTTAAAAACTAAAAGAGGGCAAAATTGCAGCACCCACAGGTTGACATAAGGGGGAACTGAAAAGTTATTGTGCACTGTCTGGTTGTTGTTTTGTTCTCTCCCCTCTCTCTTAAGGCAGAGATACAAAATAGTTTAGATTTAATACTTTTAGAAAATAAGAAAGTCTTCGATATGTAATGCCAATTTTCTGTTAACAGAGCTACTAGGTGGCTGCTTAAACTATAGAGTTTAAATAACAGATTGTATAAAGGTGGCTAAATATCTGCCTCTCTTGAAAATTCAGGTTATTAGGAAGATATATAGTAGACCCGTATACATATATTTTCTAATATAAAAATAATTTGTTGTTGGGCTGTTCAGGTTAAAACAGAACTGGCTGGAAAAGGAAAATTCATACTCTAAAACGATGTTATACTTGAAATATCCACTATATGGTTATGTCCCCTGTAGTCCTTGATAGGCTGGCCATAGACACATTTTTTAGATAAGGACTGGTCTAGTAGACCAGAGTGTATCCACTTATACACCTTAAGGTGACTGTTGAAGAATGGATTATCTTCCTTCTATATCAATATAAGACATTAGGATAGGTTTCTAATTAGTTTTAGGGACTGTGGTGAGATATCTATTTACCTTCATATGTGGTGGGATTGTCCCTTTGTTAAAGACTCTTGGAAAAATTCTGCTAAATTATTAAGTACAATTATGGAAAACATATTTCTCTCCACACTCAGGAAGCTTATTACACCACCCATTAAAGAGGATTTTCTGTCCCCATCTCAAATATACAATCACCTAAATTTGCATAGCTAAATATTGGAAATTTTCTGTCCAGAAAATCGACTCCATCAGAAATTAAATCGGCTCTCAACATAATCCCATTCTCTCACCCCCTCAAATGCTCTCAATCAACCTGTCAGGGTGTCAGGAATCAGACTGAGATGAGAAGTGCAAAAATAATCACACCTTTATTAATAGCAAAAAATATTAAAAAGTCCACAAGTCAAATAACAAGCCAGGAGTCAAAACCAGAGCTGGTAGTCAGACGAGCAGAGTCAGGAGCCAAAGCAAGTAGTCAGACGACCCGAGTCAGGAGCCAAAGCGAGTAGTCAGACGAGCCGAGGAAGGAAGGAACAGCAGAGTCAGGAACAAGCCAGGGATCAGAAACCAGGAGGGACTTCAGACAGCCAGTTAATACACAGGAACTGGAACTCACAAACAGGTCTGAGACAACACAAGGGCAAAGCATACTGAACAGAGGCCCTTTAAATAATAAGTGATGAAATCACAATTCTGAGACTGCAACCTGTCTCACATGGATGATGTACACCAGTCTGGCCATAAAAGGGCTTGAAGGAAATGAGCAGCCTCACACACTATGCAATAGAGTCAGCAAGAGAGGTGAGTAAAATGGCTGCCAGCAACACATGGCAAACAAAGCAGGAAAAAAAACCCTGACAGTACCCTGCCCTCAATGACCCCTCCTCCGCAGGAGGACATAAGGCTTATTGGGGAAATGGGCATGGAAGGCACAGAGGAGAGCGGGAGCATGAACATCAGAGGAGGGAACCCATGAACCCTCCTCTGGACCATAGCCCCTCCAGTGAACCAAATACTGTAAGCGGCCCCTGGACATACGAGAGTCAATAATGCTGCTGACCTCATATTCTTCATGGTTGTCAACAAGGATAGGACAGAGACGAGGCAACACAGTGGTAAACCAATTACAATCCAATGGTTTCAAGAGGGAGACATGAAAAACATTGGAGATGCACATTGCAGGAGTAAGGTCAAGAGCATAGTCCACAGGATTGACCCATCAGAGTATTCAAAAAGGACCAACATAACAGGGAGCTAGTTTATTGGAAGGCACATGAAGGTTCAAGTTGCGGGAGGACAGCCAAACCCTCTCACCAATTTGGTAGGAAGGTGCAGGCAGATGCCTACGATCTGCCTGGAACTTTTGGCGCTGCATAGAACAATGAAGGCAATCCTGAATCTGCACCCACATGGAACAGAGTTGCCGGAGATGCTCCTTCAAAGCTGGAATACCTTGAGACATGATTGAATCGGGAAACAAGAATGGTTAAAGCCCATAAATCGCCATGAACGGGGATAACTTGGAGGAAGCATTAATAGCACTATTACGAGCAAACTCTACCCAAGGTAACAGTTCAGACCAATTATTTTGGTGATCTGAGACATAGCAATGGAGGAACTGTTCCAGAGCTTAATTACACCGTCCCGCAGCCCCATTAGATTGAGGGTGATATGCCGAGGAGAAGGAAGGCTGGATCCCCATTTGAGCACAAAAGGAATGCCAAAATCTGGAGACAAACTGGCTACCCCAGTCTGAAACTATCAACCACCATAAGGATAATAGTATTGCCATATGAAACAGGGAGCTCGACAATGAAGTCCATGGAAAGCTGTGTCCAAGGACGCTCACCATTAGCAATAGGTTGAAGAAGGCCCACAGGAAGACTTTGATGAGTCTTATTCTGTGCACAAACTGAGCAGGAGGCAACATACGCAGCAACATCAGAACGAAGACCTGGCCACCAGAATTGTAGAGTGACAGACCAAATCATTTCGTTGTTGCCTGGGTGACCTGAAGCTTTAGGATAGTGGTAAGTGTGCAAAAGTTTAGTTCGAAGATTCTCAGGAACAAAACACTTACCACTAGGTTTCTCAGGAGGTGCATTGGTTTGTGCAGCCAGGATCTCCACCCCCAAGGGAGAAGTCAAATTACTATGTATGGTAGCCAAAATATGGTCAGGAGGTACAACTGGAGTAGGTACAGACTCCTCCTTGGACAGAGGCGAAAATTGTAGAGAGAGGGCATCAGCCCTAACATTCTTACTACCAGGCAGGTAAGAGACCACATAATTAAACCAACACAAAAATAGCACCCATCTGGCCTGTCGGGGCAACAAACATTTTGCTTCAGATAGATAAGTTAAATTCTTGTGGTCAGTAAGAATGAGCACTGGTACGCTAGTACCCTCGAGAAGATGCCTCCATTCCTTGAGTGCCACAATTATGGCCAGTAATTCCCTGTCACCAATTTCATAATTGCACTCCGCTGGAGACAATTTCTTAGAGAAGAAACCGTACGGATGCAAGGAACCATCAGGCGTAGGACGTTGAGACAAGAGGGCACCTACTCCAGTCTCAGACGCATCAACCTCAAGAACGAAAGGCAGGACAGGGTTAGGATGAGCCAGACTATCAAAGGCTTTAATGGCAGTAGGTGACCAATGGAGTGGATCATTCTCTTTATGGGTCATGTCTGTGATAAGTTTGACCAAGTAAGAAACGTTTTTAATAAACTTTCTATAGTAATTGGCGAACCCCAAAAAATGTTGAATAGACTGAAGACCAACTGGGCGAGGCCACTGCAGAACTGCTGACAACTAGGGATGTCACGAATATAAAATTTTCAGTTCTCGAACGGCGAACGCGAACTTCTGCAAAAGTTTGCAAACGGGCAAACCGGGCGAACCGCCATAGACTTCAATAGGCAGGCGAATTTTAAAACCCACAGGGACTTTTTCTGGCCACAATAGTGATGGAAAAGTTGTTTCAAGGGGACTAACACCTGTACTGTGGCATGCCAGAGGGGGATCCATGGCAAAACTCCCATGGAAAATTACATAGTTGATGCAGAGTCTGGTTTTAATCCATAAAGGGCATAAATCACCTAACATTCCTAAATTGTTTGGAATAACGTGCTTTAAAACATCAGGTATGATGTTGTATCGATCAGGTAGTGTAAGGGTTACGCCCGCTTCACAGTGACAGACCAAACTCCGGGTCCAACATCTAAATAGTTTCTAAATTTTGTCCTGAGTTTAGAAATACCCAATGTTAACATGTTCTTTGCTTTTTTTGCAAGTTATAGGGAAATAAATACAAGAAGCACTTTGCTTTTTCAAAACCACTTTTTTTCAAAATGAGCGCTAGTTACATTGGAACCCTGATATCTGTCAGGAATACCTGAATATCCCTTGACATGTATATATATATATTTTTTAGAAGACATAAATCAAGTATTGATCTAGGCCCATCTTGGTATATTTCATGCCACAATTTCACCGCCAAATGCGATCAAATAAAAAAAAATTGTTCACTTTTTCACAAACTTTAGGTTTCTCACAGAAATTATTTACAAACAACTTATGCAATTATGGCATAAATGGTTGTAAATGCTTCTCTGGGATCCCCTTTGTTCAGAAATAGCAGACTTATATGGCTTTGGCGTTGCTTTTTGGTAATTAGAAGGCTGCTAAATGCCACTGCGCACCACACATGTTTTATGCCCAGCAGTGAAGGGGTTAATTAGGGAGCATGTAGGGAGCTTGTAGAGTTAATTTTAGCTTAAGTGTAGTGTAGTAGACAACCCAAAGTATTGATCTAGGCCCATTTTGGTATATTTCATGCCACCATTTCACCGCCAAATGCAATCAAATAAAAAAAAATTGTTTACTTTTTCACAAACTTTTGGTTTCTCACAGAAATTATTTACAAACAACTTATGCAATTATGGCATAAATGGTTGTAAATGCTTCTCTGGGATCCGCCTTTGTTCAGAAATAGCAGACTTATATGGCTTTGGCGTTGCTTTTTGGTAATTAGAAGGCTGCTAAATGCCACAACCCAAAGTATTGATCTAGGCCCATTTTGGTATATTTAATGCCACCATTTTACCACCAAATGCGATCAAATTTAAAAAAAACTTTTTTCGCAATTGTAGGTTTCTCACTGAAATTATTTACAAACAGCTTGTGCAATTATGGCACAAATGGTTGTAAATGCTTCTCTGGGATCCCCTTTGTTTAGAAATAGCAGACATATATAACTTTTGGCGTTGCTTTCTGGTAATTAGAAGGCCGCTAAATGCTGCTGCGCATCACACGTGTATAATGGCTAGCAGTGAAGGGGTTAATTAGGTAGTTTGTAGGGAGCTTGCAGGGTTTTAGCTTTAGTGTAGAGATCAGCCTCCCACCTGACACATCAGACCCTCTGATCCCTCCCAAACAGCTCCCTTCCCTCCCCCACCCCACAATTGTCCCCGCCATTATAAGTGCTGGCAGAAAGTCTGCCAGTACTAAAATAAAAGGATTTAAAAAAAAAAATGTTTATTTTTTTAGTATATTTACATATGCTGTGGTGTAGCATCCCCCCTTAGCCCCCAACCTCCCTGATCCCCCCCAAAACAGCTCTCTAACCCTCCCCATCTGCCTTATTGGCGGCCATCTTGGGTACTGGCAGCTGTCTGCCAGTACCCAGTTTGCAAAAAAAAGTAGTTTTTTTTGTTTTTATTTTTTTTCTGTAGTGTAGCCCCCCCACAGACCAACCCCCACCACCTGCCACACCAGATATGAGTGGTGGCACTGGGCAAGTGGGCACAGTATACGCTGTGAACCTGACACACACGCTGGCAGGCAGGCAACTGCAATTAGATTACACAGGAAAAAAAAAAGCAGACTGATGTTCTAGCCCTAAAAAAGGGCTTTTTGGGGTGCTGTCCTTACAGCAGAGATCAGATGAGTCCTTTAGGACTGTAGTGGACACTGAATACACTAGCCTAGCTATCGATTTCCCTATTAAATCAGCAGCAGCTACACTGTCCCTCCTCTCACTAAGAATGCAGCTTCCGAATGAATCTAAAATGGATGCTGTCCAGGAGGTGGGAGGGTCTGGGAGGGAGGGTCTGCTGCTGATTGGCTGGAATGTGTCTGCTGACTGTGAGGTACAGGGTAAAGTTTACTCAATGATGACGTATAGGGGGCGGGTTGAACATCGCATATGTTCGTCCGCCGTTGCGAATGCGAACAAGCTATGTTCGCCGGGAACTATTCGCCGGCGAACTATTCACGACATCACTATTGACAACTTGTCAGGATGTATGGAGAACCCTGAAATGGAGATAACATAACCTAGGAAGGTTACTTAAGTCTGATGGAACTCACATTTCTCGAGTTTACAAAACAGGCCGTTCTCACGTAGTCTCTGAAGAACCCGTGTAACATCAGAACGATGAGCTTCAAGTGTGGGTGAGTATATGAGGATGTCATCTAAATGCACCACAACACACTGTTGCAACATATCTCATAGGACATCATTAATAAATTCTTGGAAAACAGCAGCAGCATTACATAGGCCAAAGGGCATAACCATATATTCATAATGCCCGCTCCTGGTGTTAAATGCTGTTTTCCATTCGTGGCCCTCCTTAATCCTAACGAGATTGTACGCTCCTCTCAAATCAAGTTTAGAAAAGACCGTAGCTCCCTTAAGGCAGTCAAAGAGTTCTGTAATGAGCGGAATAGGGTAAGCATTCTTAATGGTATAATCGATGCATGGTCTTAACTCGCCACCCTTTTTCTTCACAAAGAAGAAGCCAGCCTCTGCAGGAGAGCAGGATTTGCGGATGATCCCCTGCGACAGTGCATCGGCAAACGCATTCCTCCATAGCACAATTCTCTGCAACAGACAGAGGGTAAACCCGGCCCAGAGAAGGAATGGCTCCGGATTGCATGTCTATGGCACAATCGTAAGACCGGTGAGGAGGCAAAGTACTGGCACGCACCTTGTCAAAAACGTCTAGGAACTCTCAGTACTCCTCTGGCAATTGAGATACTAAAGAAGTGCACAAGACTTTTACTGGTTTCCGAAGACAAGTAGAAATAAATTGAGGAGACCACGACAAAATTTCGGACCTGCGCCAGTCGAGACTGGAATTGTGCTTTTGGAGCCAGGGATAACCCAGAACAACTGGAAAATGCGGAGAATTTATCACCTGGAACTGGAGGGTTTCAAAATGGAGAGCCCCAACAGCCATGGATAACGGAGCGGTTTCGTGAATAACAAGTGCGGGCTGAAGGGGCCTGCCATCAATGGCCTCAATAGCAAGCAGAATGGACTGAGGTAAAGCACTGTCAATGAAATAGCCCGCAGCACCGGAGTCAACAAGAGCCTGGGTGACTATGGAGGAGTCCACCCAGGAAAGGACAACCGTGACCAAAGGATTCTCCTTTAGCGGTTCCGGGGACAAGGATAAACCACCCAAGGTCTGCCCCCGACAGGACCTTAGGTATGAGCGTTTTTCTGGCCGTGTAGGACAAGACTTCAAAAGGTGGCCTTGTAACCCACAATAGAGGCAAAGCCCCTCCCTCCTCCTAAAGGCCCTCTCTGCTGCGGAGAGACGCGTGAATCCCAACTGCATCCGCTCAGCAGTACCTGGTGACTCGAGACCAGGAGGCATGGGAGGAGAGGGAGGCATGGGTGGGAACGAACATGTAGGAGACAACAGAACAGGAGGCTTCCACAAGAGCTCCTTGAAAGAGGGCCTCTCTCTGAGTCTGATGTCAATTAGGATCAAAAAAGACACCAATGCCTCGAGATCCTCTGGTAAATCTCTTGCAGTAATTTCGTCTTTAATCGCATCAGAGAGCCCATGAAAGAAGGCGGCAACAAGGGCTTCATTGTTCCAACTTACCTCTGCGGCAAGTGTACAGAACTCAATGGCATACTGAGCAACAGATCTTGTACCTTGCTGAATGGACATGAGTCGTTTAGCAGCAGAGGTGGAGTGAGCCGTAACATCAAATATCACAGGTTTATTAGTCTCCCACAAGGGATTAGCCCAGGCAAGAGCTGTGTCAGAGAGTAACGAGATGAGAAATCCCACCTTAGCTCTGTCAGAGGGAAAAGCCTGAGGTAACATCTCAAAGTAAATGCCCATCTGGTTCAAAATCCCTCTGCACTGAATAGGATCACCTCCATATCGTTGAGGTAGAGGTGCAGAACCGGACATGCTCCTGGTAGGACTAGGTGCAGCAGCGGATACAAGAGCAGCCATAACTTGCGGGACATTTTGGTCCAAATGTGCAGTGCGAGTCAGCAGGGTTTACAGGGCTAGTGCAAATTGATCCAAGCCGTGATCCTGTTCATCCATCCTGGAAATGATGGTAGGTAAAGGTGGATTATTAGCACCATCAGGATTCATGGCTCTTGCGTAATGTCAGGGTGCCAGGAATCAGACTGAGACGAGAAGTGCAAAAATAATCACACCTTTATTAATAGCAAAAAATTATAAAAAGTCCACAAGTCAAATAACAAGCCAGGAGTCAAAACCGGAGCTGGTAGTCAGACCAGCTGAATCAGGAGCCAAAGTGAGTAGTCAGACGAGCAGAGTCAGGTACAAGGAGAACAGCAGAGTCAGGAACAAGCCAGGGATCAGGATCCAGGAGGGACGTCAGACAGCCAGGTAATACACAGGAACTGGAACTCACAAACAGGTCTGAAACAACGCAAGGGCAAAGCATACTGAACAGAGGCCCTTTAAATAATAAGTGATGACATCACAATTCTGAGACTGCAACCTGTCTCACATGGAT
This sequence comes from Bombina bombina, assembly GCF_027579735.1. Lineage (NCBI taxonomy): Eukaryota > Metazoa > Chordata > Amphibia > Anura > Bombinatoridae > Bombina > Bombina bombina. Next base: position 265,427,158 of record NC_069505.1, on the reverse strand, counting down.
GATGTACACTAGTCTGGCCATAAAAGGGCTTGCAGGAAATGAGCGGCATCACACACTATGCACCAGAGTCAGCAAGAGAGGTGAGTAAAATGGCTGCCAGCAGCACATGGCAAACAAAGCAGGGAAAACACCCTGACACAACCACAACCCACATAACCTTAAACTTAGCTGATTCTCCCCTGTTACTGAGGAAGAAGTTTCGTCACTTATACTGCGCTCTCACCTCACTACCTGTCCCCTTGACCCTATCCCTTCACAGCTACTCCCCTCCCTCTCTGCTACCCTTACCCCTATACTAACACACATTTTCAACCTCTCCCTCAGCACCGGTATATTTCCCTCATTGCTGAAACATGCACTGGTCACACCTATCCTCAAAAAACCTTCCCTTGATCCTACCTCCCCATCCAACTACTGCCCTATTTCCTTCCTCCCTCTTGCCTCAAAGCTTCTCAAAAAACATTTTACGTTAAACTCCCTTCTTGACCCACTGCAATCTGTATTTCGTCCCCATCACTCCACAGAGACAGCAATTGTTAAGGTTACCAACGACCTACTTACAGCAAAATCAAAAGGCCACTTCTCTCTGCTTATCCTTCTTGATCTGTCTGCAGTCTTTGACACTGTTAACCACCCTCTTTTGCTCCAAACCCTCCAATCCTTCGGCATCTGTGACACAGCCCTCTCGTGGCTCTCTTCCTATCTTTCAAACTGTACCTTTAGTGTAGCCTTCTCTGGGGCCTCATCTGCCCCATCATCACTTTTTGTCGGAGTACTGCAAGGCTCTGTCCTCAGTCCACTTCTCTTCTCAATCTACACGTCATCACTAGGTTCCCTAATGAAGATTCCAATATCATTTGTATGCCGATGACACCCAAATCTACTTCTCTGCACCAGACCTATCTCCTTCCTTGCTAACCTGTGTCACTAACTGTCTTTCTCACATCTCTTCGTAGATGTCCTCTCACTACCTCAAGCTAAATCTCTCCAAAACTGAGCTCCTCATTTTCCCCCCTTCTTCCAAAATCTCCACCCCCAATCTCTCTATAACTGTTGACAACTCCATCATTACCCCTAACCCGCATGCCCGATGTCTCAGGGTCACATTTGACTAAGATCTTTCTTTTACTTCTCACATTCAGTCCTTGGCTAAAGCCTGCCGCTTCCACCTTAAAAACATCTCTAAAATTAGACACTTCCTTACACAGGACACAACTAAGGTTTTAATCCACTCTTTCATTCTTTTCCGCCTCGATTACTGCAACTCTATCATCTCTGGTCTCCCCACCTGCTGCCTAGCTCCTTTACAATCCATTTTGAATGCCTCTGCCAGGCTCATCTTCCTTACACGTCGCTCTTCATTTGCTGCACCTCTCTGGCAATCCCTTCACTGGCTTCCTCTTCCCTCTAGGATCAAACACAAAATTCTCACTCTGACATTCAAAGCCCTCAACTGCACTGCTCCCCCCCTATTTCTCAGACTTTGTCTCCAGATACTCTCCCTCCCTTCCCCTTCGCTCTGCTCATGAGCTCCTCCTCTCCTCCTCTCTTGTTACCTCATCACAATCCCATTTACAGGACTTCTCCAGACTGTCTCCCATCTTATGGAACTCTCTGCCTTGCTCCACAAGACTCTCCCCTAGTTTTAAAAGCTTCAAGCGCTCCCTAAAGACTCTACTGTTCAGGGATGCATACAACCTACGCTAACCTTACTTTACACCAGTTCTTCTCCTCCATTGCTATCCCCTGAACCCCCTTAGCATGTAAGCCTAAGAGTCCAGCTGTTTGCAGATCACCTTCTTAAGAGCTGACTACAACATTGCAACTCTTGGCAGGGCCCTCTACCCATTTAATCCCTATAATTGTTTAGTTGTACTCCGCATTTGTTTATAGCGCTGCGGAATCTGTTGGCACTCTACAAATAACCGATAATAGTAAAACTAATACAGCCACCGGGTTTCAAATTGTATCCCATATAATGAGAGTAGATTTAGTAAGTGGATTTGCTAGAACTTAAAGGGACAGTAAAGTCATAAGTACATTTTCAGATGGAGCATGCAATTTACATATATTATCTAATAGGGACATGCATGTGTTTCCTTATGAATGTCAATATATAACGAAAATGCGGATATTCGTTTTGTTTTATTAAAACGAATATCTGAATGAATGCACTAACCAATTTAAAGAATAACTAATATAACTCACAAATATATTCATTATTCTTCACACTAGCTGTATTACTTACGTGTAGCATGCTGGGCAGCCGCACAAGTCCTCTTCTTCTTCATAGGCCCCAAGGCCTCACTAATGCTCCTTATAACGTGGCCCCCTAGTGTGGTACAGGTACATTAGAGCGGTGAATCCCTTCTAAATTATTGCAGGTGGGGGCGTGTTAATCATACCCTTCTTTACAGAATCCAGGGCTGCGCTAATAGGAGAATTAGGCCCTGGACTCTGTAAGGAAGGGTCGGATTATAACGCCCCCACCTGCACCTTAACCCCTTAACGACCGAGGACGTGCAGGGTACGTCCTCAAAAAAAAGGCAGTTAACGCCTGAGGACGTACCCTGCACGTCCTCGGTGTGGAAAGCAGCTGGAAGCGATCCTGCTCGCTTCCAGCTGCTTTCCAGTTATTGCAGTGATGCCTCGATATGGAGGCATCCTGCAATAACCTTAAATGGCCATCCGATGCAGAGAGAGCCACTCTGTGGCCCTCTCTGCACCGGACATCGATGGCCGGTATCGTTGGTGGGTGGGAGTGGACTTGGGAGGCGGTCGGGCGGCCATCGATGCGCCGTGTAATGTGCAGGGGGGCGGGATCGGGGGCGGGAGCGACGGGGGCGCGCATGTGAGTGCGCACGTGCACGGGGGGCGGCGGGCGGGCGCGTGCACGGGGCGGGAGCGGGAGGGAACCGCTACACTACAGAAAAAAAATCTGAAAATAGCTATAATAAATAAGAAAAGAAAAATGTTCCATAAAGTTTCTAAGTGATCTGCAACTGGTGGGAGGTTGGGGGGGGGGACAGCTACACTACAGAAAAGGGGATTTTTTTAAAAAAAATGTTCCTTTTTTTACTTAACTGGGTACTGGCAGACAGCTGCCAGTACCCAAGATGGCGCCCGCTAAGGCAGAGGGGGAGGGTTAGAGAGCTGTTTGGTGTGGGATCAGTGAGGTTGGGGGCTAAGGGGGATACTACAAAGCAGCATATGTAAATATGCTAAAAAAAAAACTAAAAACCCCCACAAATATACCTTATATTTTAGTACTGGCAGAGTTTCTGCCAGTACTTAAGATGGCGGGGACAATTGTGGGGTGGGGGAGGGAAGAGAGCTGTTTGGGAGGGATCAGGGGGTCTGATGTTTCAGGTGGGAGGCTGAGCTCTACACTAAAGCTAAAATTAACCCTGCAAGCTCCCTACAAGCTACATAATTAACCCCTTCACTGCTAGCCATAATACACGTGTGATGTGCATCGGCATTTAGTGGCCTTCTAATTAACAAAAAGCAACGCCAAAGCCATATATGTCTGCTATTTCTGAACAAAGGGGATCCCAGAGAAGCATTTACAACCATTTGTGCCATAATTGCACAAGCTGTTTGTAAATGATTTCAGTGAGAAACCTAAAATTGTGAAAAATGTAACGTTTTTTTTAATTTGATCGCATCTGGCGGTGAAATGGTGGCATGAAATATACCAAAATGGGCCTAGATCAATACTTTGGGTTGTCTACTACACTACACTAAAGCTAAAATTAACCCTAGAAGCTCCCTACATGCTTCCTAATTAACCCCTTCACTGCGGGGCATAATACACGTGTGGTGCGCAGTGGCATTTAGCGCCCTTCTAATTACCAAAAAGCAACAACAAAAGCCATACATGTCTGCTATTTCTGAACAAAGGGGATCCCAGAGAAGAATTTACAACCATTTAGGCCATAATTGCACAAGTTGTTTGTAAATAATTTCAGTGAGAAACCTAAAGTTTGTGAACAAAATTGTTTGGGGTGTCTTCTAAAAAAAATATATACATGTCAAGGGATATTCAGGGATTCCTGAAAGATATTAGTGTTTTAATGTAACTAGCGCTAATTTTGAAAAAAAGGGGTTTGGAAATAGCAAAGTGCTACTTGTACTTATAGCCCTATAACTTGCAAAAAAGCAAAGAACATGTAAACATTGGGTATTTCTTAACTCAGGACAAAATTTAGAAACTATTTAGCATGGGTGTTTTTTGGTGGTTGTAGATGTGTAACAGATTTTGGGGGTCAAAGTTAGAAAAAGTGTGTTTTTTTCCATTTTTTCCTCATATTATATATTTTTTTTTATAGTTAATTATAAGATATGATGAAAATAATGGTATCTTTAGAAAGTCCACTTAATGGCGAGAAAAACGGTATATAATATGTGTGGGTACAGTAAATGAGTAAGAGGAGAATTACAGCTAAACACAAACACTGCAGAAATGTAAAAATAGCCTTGGTCCCAAACGGACAGAAAATGGAAAAGTGCTGCGGTCATTAAGGGGTTAAAGAAAATGAATGTAAATCTTAACGAATATTCAGTATTTGTTTTATTTTAAACTAAGTGAATACCAAATAGTGCTGTACCCGAATGTTCTGAAAATCTATTGTTTTTTTTTTCATTTTTATTCTGAATAATTCATCCTAAATGAATGATTCAGTTCTGCACAAGTCTATTATCTAATTTGTTTGTTTTTCTCTTGATATCCTTTGTTGAAAAGCCCACCTAGGTTCAGGAGCAGCAATGCTCTACATGGAGATAACTACTGATTGGTGGCTTCACATATATTGCCTCATCATTAGCTCTGTCGATGTGTTCAGCTAGCTCCACATAGAGTATTGTTGCTCCTTCAAAAAAGAATACCAAAATAATTAAGCAAATTTGATCATATGTTGGGAAGTTGTTTAAAAGTGTTAGCTATATCTGAATCTTGAAAGAAAATAATTTGTGTTCATGTTTCTTCAACGGTGTCTATGCTTGGGTAGAAGCCAGCATTGGTCTCCAAGATGGGAGGTGGAAACTATTTCGTTCTTTGGTTGACCCCACATTGTTTGGACTTCCATGGTGCCAAGGTGAAAAACGTACAAATTTGGAACCCTCATTCCAAGAGTAATTATTTTTATTATTCTTATTTTTGTTTTAATTAATTTGTTCTGTAAGATTTTGAAGGTAACAACGTAGTAGTGATCTAGGTAGCTATTGAGATGGTTTACTTAAGAGAATAAAATGTTACCAACTTCCGGTTGGAGTCAAATATTGGCTTCGTTGCTGTAACACTGGTGCCGATTCTGACAGTATCTGGCTGGGTATCTATAGACATCTAGAGTATGCCAAAGACCAGGTTTAGCTCCCGCATTTCGGGAACGAGGACAGAAGTGGCACACCAACTCCCATGAAAACTGAACTTCAGGTGTATGCTTAGTCGCCATCTAAAAGGTGTGCATTAAGGGGGATTTACTTTTTTTCGTGGCTCACAGTGACCAATGAGCCTGAATTGACCTGGCCGAGGTCAATAAGGTATTATCCCCTTAAGAAAGTTTTGCATAAGAGTGCCTACCAGGTAGCTCGTATATGAGGTGTTTGTAATACATTGTGGCAGCCTCGAAGACAAAGAGAGCGTAACATATTACAAAAAGGCCTTAAATAACTTTGTTAAGAAACCCAGATTTATGTGGCAGAAGACCTGCCCACAACATACACAGCATATAAGTCTATACCTACTCTCACTTGATTTCTATTAATACCTGAGTTGACTGAGGAATAATCAATCTGATAACAGTGACTGTCTCTTACTCCCAGAACCCAGAAGGGTAGGAGTGCCGATATAAGAGGTACAATTGTTGCATGGCTATAGGTAATATTACCCCAGTATCTGGGGGTCGATCCGATAAAAATCGTCGCCCGCAAAAGCCGGCGACGCCAATATTTGCGCGGGTTTGGTATCCTATATACGGCGTAACCTAGAAGTTACGCGCGTATATTTCTGCCGTCGCCCGTAGTTTTTTGGGCTATAGGCAGGTATACCAAACCCGCGCAGTTTGGTATCCAATATGCAGCGTAAGGACTTACGTGGCAAAAATGGAGAAAACTTACTCCATTTTCACCTCGCCACAAAAAGCAGCCGTAAGAAGCCTTACGCTGACTATTGGAGCCCCGTAACTCCCTAAACTGGCTGCTAAAATAAACCTAACACCTAACGCATGCGCAATGTCTATCTCCCTGTCAACCGCGATCTTCTAAAATAAACCTAACACCTAACGCATGCGCAATGTCTATCTACCTGTCAACCGCGATCCCCCCCCCCCCCCCCCCCGAAATCCCTAATAAAGTTATTAATCCCTAAACCGCCGCTCACGGACCCCGCCGCCATCTACATAAACTAACCCCCTACTGTGAGCCCCTAAAACCGCCGCCATCTACCTTATCTATCCCCTAATCTGACCCCTTACACCGCCGCCACCTATATAAAAATTATTAACCCCTAACCTAATCCCCCTATACCGCCGCCAGCTATATTAATATTATTAACCCCTAATGTAAGCCACTTACACCGCCGCCATCTCTATTAAAATGATTAACCCCTTATTTAATCTACCTACCCCGCCGCCAGCTATATTATCTATATTAACCCTAAGTATATTATAGTTAATTAATATAGGTATTACATTATATATATTAACTATATTAACCCTAATTATATTAGGGTTAATATAGTTAATATAGTTACTATAGTATTTATATTAACTATATTAACTCTATCTAACCCTAACACCCCTAACTAAATTTATATTAAATTAATCTAATTCATTTATAAACTAAAATGTTCCTATTTAAATCTAAATACTTACCTATAACATAAACCCTAAGATAGCTACAATATAATTAATAATTACATTGTAGCTATGTTAGGGTTAATATTTATTTTACAGGTAAATTGTTAATTATATTAACTAGGTATAATAGCTATTAAATAGTTATTAACTATTTAATATCTACCTAGTTAAAATAATTACCCAATTACCTGTAAAATAAATCCTAACCTAAGTTACAAATACACCTACACTATCAATAAATTAAATAAACTACAAACATCTATCTAAAAATACAATTAAATTAACTAAACTAAATTACAAAAAAAAACAAACACTAAATTACAAAAAATAAAAAAGATTACAAGATTTTTAAGCTAATTACACCTATTCTAAGCCCCCTAATAAAATAATAAACCCCCAAAATAAAAAAAAATCCCTGCCCTATTCTAAATTAAACAAATTTCAAAGCTCTTTACCTTACCAGCCCTTAAAAGGGCCTTTTGTGGGGCATGCCCCAAAGAATTCAGCTCTTTTGCATACAAATACAATACCCCCCCCCCATTACAACCCACCACCCACATACCCCTATTCTAAAACCACCCAAACCCCCCTTAAAAAAGCCTAACACTACCCCCCTGAAGATCTCCCTACCTTGTCTTCACCACACCGGGCCGAACTCCTGATCCGATCCGGGCGATGTCTTCCTCCAAGCGGCAAAGAAGAATTCTTCCTCCGGCGATGTCTTCCTCCAAGCGGCAAAGAAGAATTCTTCCTCCGGCGACGTCTTCCTCCAAGCGGCAGCAAAGTCTTCATTCTTCCGGTGGCATCTTCAATCTTCTTTCTTCGCTCCGCCGCCGCGGAGCATCCATCCAGGCCGACTACTGAACTTGGAATGAGGTACCTTTAAATGACGTCATCCAAGATGGCGTCCGCCGAATTCCGATTGGCTGATAGGATTCTATCAGCCAATCGGAATTAAGTTAAAAAAATCTGATTGGCTGATTGAATCAGCCGATCAGATTCAAGTTCAACATACCTTCTTTTTGTTTTGTTTTTCCTCACGTTACTGCACTTGGTTTTGGCACATGGAAAGATTTATAGCCTCTAGTCGAAGCATCCCACCATCCATGGATCCAAAGCACAGGGATAAAAACAATTTAAAAAATACAGAAGCCAATGTAGAACTTATGCAAAAGAGCAAGTGGAGGTAAATATAAATATTGCAGGAATAAGCGATATTGTCACCCAGATATCGGGAGTTAGAACCTCACAACTTGATTCCCTTAGACATGACATTAAACAGGAAATTAACGGGCTCACAAACATGATAAGACAATTCTCAAGAAATCTTATTCTCAAAAATTGGAAATCATCTAGACTCCCAAAATGTATTGAGTTCAAAAACTCTTTGCTCTTACAGTATACAATGGAACAATATGCTTTACAACACCCAACTAATGCATATCTAGGACGCTTCTTTAAGAAATGGCTATTGGTAATAAAATCATTACCTGAAAACGTACAAATTGAACTAGTAAGGCCCTTCAATAAGACAGAATGTATATTACAAAATATTAATGCTGGTCATTTCCCTAATTTTTGATTGGATGCATAAGGGAACCCTTGGTGTTTTTTTTTTTCTTCCCCTCCCATATTCCCAGACTGTTAGATGGATTTTGAAAGTTTCTCTAGGTTAGGATATAGTAAGTCAATTCTTAACAGACAGTTGCTGCATTTGATATATGTTTGTCTATTATATTATAGTGCAGAAGACTCTAACACAATATAGAAATGGATGATGTGAAAACAGGTCACTTTTGCAAAGAAAGAGTATGTTAGAAAGAATTGTATTTAATGAGGTAAATTGTTAATCTCTTAGCTATTGTAGTTGTTAATATGTAAATAAATTCATCATTACATAATTAATCTAAGTCAGAAGAAATTATATGTAGTGACGTAGTGTATCAAGTATTAGATGTATAAGGATAACCATGTATGTACAATTAAACAGATCATGATACTTTGAAAAAAAAAAAAGTTTTTGAAGGCACTTCAGAGATGCCAGCATTCTTCACAATAAAATAGATGCTACTCTATTGTTTGCTATGGAGCGTGACTCCCAGCTCGGTGATGTGACAAGGAGCAAATAAAAATCTTTATTAATCCTGGAATTTTCGACTTTGCGAAGTTGAGGCCACATTTGCTGTAAAATATTCGTTTCATAAACAGGTTTTATTGAATATAGCCACTTTCTCTGCCACTGTTATATCAGCTGAGAGGACTGATTAATATCCTAGTTTTACAGGACAAGTGCAGCTGCAGTGGTGCTTACATTTTTAATAGGCAAGCAAAATAAAAAATTACATTAATGCCTTTTTTAATCCATCAGAATTCACATGCCAGTGCCTCCTATAGTTTTTCACAGGGTTTTCAAATTCAAAGTCATTCCACTCCATTGAATAACCTGGCAGTACCCTACTTTTCACAATCTTTTCAAATGTATTGGTAGTAAGATAACAGCCCCCAATGCCTTGGAGAGGGACAATCTCAGTCCATCATAAAATCCCTTTCATTATACACTGCTCAAAAAAATAAAGGGAACACTAAAATAACACATCCTAGATCTGAATGAATAAAATATTCTAATTAAATACTTTGTTCTTTACATAGTTGAATGTGCTGACAACAAAATCACACAAAAATTAAAAAATGGAAATCAAAATTTTCAACCCATGGAGGTCTGGATTTGGAGTCACACTCAAAATTAAAGTGGAAAAACACACTACAGGCAGATCCAACTTTGATGTAATGTCCTTAAAACAAGTCAAAATGAGGCTCAGTAGTGTGTGTGGCCTCCACATGCCTGTATGACCTCCCTACAACGCCTGTGCATGCTCCTGATGAGGTGGCGGATGGTCTCCTGAGGGATCTCCTCCCAGACCTGGACTAAAGCATCCACCAACTCCTGGACAGTCTGTGGTGCAAAGTGAAGTTGGTGGATGGAGCGAGACATGATGTCCCAGATGTGCTCAATTGGATTCAGGTCTGGGGAACGGGAGGGCCAGTCCATAGCATCAATGCCTTCATCTTGCAGGAACTGCTGACACACTCCAGCCACATGAGGTCTAGCATTGTCTTGCATTAGGAGGAACCCAGGGCCAACCGCACCAGCATATGGTCTCACAAGGGGTCTGAGGATCTCATCTTGATACCTAATGGCAGTCAGGCTACCTCTGGCGAGCACATGGAGGGCTGTTCGGCCCCTCAAAGAAATGCCACCCCACACCATTACTGACCCACTGCCAAACTGGCCATGCTGGAGGATGTTGCAGGCAGCAGAACGTTCTCCACGGCGTCTCCAGACTGTCACGTCTGTCAAATGTGCTCAGTGTGCCCCTGCTTTCATCTGTGAAGAGCACAGGGCGCCAGTGGCGAATTTGCCAATCTTGGTGTTCTCTGGCAAATGTCAAACGTCCTGCACGGTGTTGGACTGTAAGCACAACCCCCACCTGTTGACGTTGGGTCCTCATACCACCCTCATGGAGTCTGTTTCTGACCGTTTGAGCAGACACATGCACATTTGTGGCCTGCTGGAGGTCATTTTGCAGGGCTCTGGCAGTGCTCCTCCTGTTCCTCCTTGCACAAAGGCAGAGGTAGCGGTCCTGCTGCTGGGTTGTTGCCCTCCTACGGCCTCCTCCACGTCTCCTGATGTACTGGCCTGTCTCCTGGTAGCGCCTCCATGCTCTGGACACTACGCTGACAGACACAGCAATCCTTCTTGCCACAGCTCGCACTGATGTGCCATCCTGGATGAGCTGCACTACCTGAGCCACTTGTGTGGGTTGTAGACTCCGTCTCATGCTACCACTAGAGTGCAAGCACCACCAGCATTCAAAAGTGACCATAACATCAGCCAGAAAGCATAGGAACTGAGAAGTGGTCTGTGGTCACCACCTGCAGAACCACTCCTTTATTGGGGTTTTTTTGCTTATTGCCTATAATTTCCACCTGTTGTCTATCCCATTTGCACAACAGCATGTGAAATTGATTGTCACTCAGTGTTGCTTCCTAAGTGGACAGTTTGATTTCACAGAAGTGTGATTGACTTGGAGATACATTGTGTTGTTTAAGTGTTCCCTTTATTTTTTTGAGCAGTGTATTTTTTACAGGCTATTTTGGGCAGCCTCTAACAATTTTGCCGTTTTGAGGATACATCTTGGCTGTTGCTATGGTTATTTTTCAATATTAAAGCCTCTGAATTTCACATGTTAATAAATCATGTTATTTGGTTTAAGAAAATATTTTAAATATATCTGTAGATAAAAGGCTGTATCTTATGTCCCTTTTTGATCAATTGAAAAAGTGTCAACAAGATATCTTTATATAATTTTAAGATATTTTATTGGAAATCAAAATATTTTGACTTGTCAAAATAGTGATTGTTCCTGTGCATGACATAATATTTTAATCTTAAAGCACTTTCAAGCCCCTCAGTACATTATCCATTTTGCACCCCTGTGGTAGAGCTGGTATTAGAGAGTTGACATTAGTTGCTTTTACACATAAAGGGCGCCAGTTAAAAACCTGTTGGCAGGCAAAGTTTGCAGTCATGAACCTCTTCTACCCGGCAAAAGGGCATGCCTGCAAATAGCCAATTTAAGAAAGAGCGGGGGCTTCCAATCATCCCGATTGGATATGATCAGGAAGATTTAAATCTGCCACACTTTAAGTGCCGGACAGACAGGTTAAAGGGACAGTATACATCAATTTTGATATAACTGCATGTAATAAAAACTACTATAAGGAAGAATAAGCACGGATACTGATCTAAAAATCCAGTATAAAACCTTTTAAAAACATACCGCTAGATTTAGAGTTCTGCGGCCAAAGGGGTGCGTTAGCTACGCATGCTTTTTTTCTCCCACACCTTTTAAATACCGCTGGTATTTAGAGTTCACAGAAGGGCTGCGTTAAGCTCCAAAAAGGGAGCGTATAGCATAATTTAACGCAACTGCAACTCTCAATACCAGCGGTGCTTACGGACGCGGCCAGCTTCAAAAACGTGCTCGTGAACGATTTCCCCATAAGAAACACTGGGGCAGTTTGAGCTGAAAAAAAACCTAATACCTGCAAAAAAGCAGCGTTCAGCTCCCAACGCAGCCCCATTGTTTCCTATGGGGAAACACTTCCTACGTCTGCACCTAACACCCTAACATGTACCCCGAGTCTAAACACCCCTAACCTTACACTTACTAACCCCTAATCTGCCGCCCCCACTACCGCTGACCCCTGCATATTTTTTTTAACCCCTAATCTGCTGCTCCGTACACCTCCGCCACCTACGTTATCCCTATGTACCCCTAATCTGCTGCCTCTAACACCGCCGACCCCTATATTATATTTATTAACCCCTAATCTGCCGCCCCCAACGTTGCCGCCACCTACCTACACTTATTAACCCCTAATCTGCCGACCGGACCTCACCGCTATTATAATAAAGTTATTAACCCCTAATCCGCCTCACTCCCGCCTCAATAACCCTATAATAAATAGTATTAACCCCTAATCTGCCCTCCCTAACATCGCCGACACCTAACTTCAAGTATTAACCCCAAATCTGCCGACTGGAACTCACCGCTACTCTATTAAATTTATTAACCCCTAAAGCTAAGTCTAACCCTAACACTAACACCCCCCTAAGTTAAATATAATTTTATCCAACAAAATAAATTAACTCTTATTAAATAAATTATTCCTATTTAAAGCTAAATACTTACCTGTAAAATAAACCCTAATATAGCTACAATATAACGAATAATTATATTGTAGCTATTTTAGGATTAATATTTATTTTACAGGCAACTTTGTATTTATTTTAAACAGTTACAATAGCTATTAAATAGTTAATCACTATTTAATAGCTACCTAGTTAAAATAATTACAAAATTACCTGTAAAATAAATCCTAACCTAAGTTACAATTAAACCTAACACTACACTATCAATAAATTAATTAAATAAAATACCTACAATTATCTACATTTAAACCTAACACTACACTATCAATAAATTAATTAAATAAAATAACTACAAATAAATACAATTAAATAAACTAACTAAAGTACAAAAAAATAAAAAAAGAACTAAGTTACAAAAAATAAAAAAATAATTTACAAACATTAGAAAAAGATTACAACAATTTTAAGCTAATTACACCTACTCTAAGCCCCCTAATAAAATAACAAAGCCCCCCAAAATAAAAAAATGCCTTACCCTATTCTAAAATATAAATAGAAAAGCTCTTTTACCTTACCAGCCCTTAGAAGGGCCTTTTGCGGGGCATGCCCCAAAGAATTCAAAAACATACAATACCCCCCCAACATTACAACCCACCACCCACATACCCCTAATCTAACCCAAACCCCCTTAAATAAACCTAACACTAAGCCCCTGAAGATCTCCCTATTTTATCTTCACCACGCTGGGTATCACCAATCCGCCCAGAGGAGCCTCCGAAGTCTTCATCCAAGCCCAAGCGGGGGCTGAAGAAGTCCATCATCGGGCTGAAGAGGTCCATCATCGGGCTGAAGTCTTGATCCAAGCGGGCGCTGAAGAGGTCCATCATCGGGCTGAAGTCTTCTATCAAGTGGCATCTTCAATCTTCATCCATCCGGAGCGGAGCCATCTTCTTCCAGCCGACGCGGATCCATCCTCTTCTACCGACGCCTACTCGCCGAATGACGGTTCCTTTCCGGCGTCTGGCGGAATCCAAGATGGCGTCCCTCGAATTCCGATTGGCTGATAGGATTCTATCAGCCAATCGGAATTAAGGTAGGAAAATTCTGATTGGCTGATGGAATCAGCCAATCAGATTCAAGTTCAATCCGATTGGCTGATCCAATCAGCCAATCAGATTGAGCTTGCATTCTATTGGCTGATCGGAAGCAGGCACTGATTGGCTAAACTGCAAGTCTGTCAAAAGAACTGAAACAAAGGGGCAGTTTGCAGAGCCTTAGATACAAGATAATCACAGAGGTTAAAAGTATATTAATATAACTGTGTTGGTTATGCAAAACTGGGGAATGGGTAATAAAGGGATTATCTATCTTTTAAAACAATAAAAATTCTGGTGTAGACTGTCCCTTTAAATCAGTAGAGCTTTTAGTTTTGCGCTCATATTAAAAGTTAAAGTAATATGTCGAGCAAAATCTTATGGTGTACCAACATCTGGATGTCAGAGAGCACTGGTAAGCTTATTCTCTCACAAAATAGGTGGGTGAACTAAAAAAGTAATGTCAACTATCGCTTGAGCGCTAAGCCAAAGGTGCACCAAGTGAAAGGTCAAATAATGAAGCTCTTCACTAATATTTAAACTATGATTTTCTATTGAGCTATAAATTTAAAACACTGTCCACGTACACACACACATACATATGTACACACACATACATAAACATTATGGGCTAGATTAAGAGTCGCTAACAGCAAACATACTGTATACTGCGCTAAAAGATACTTACACAAAGCCACAGGAGGAGGATTCCTCTAAATAATCCTACAAGTCAAACAATATAAAAATGTAAGATCGTATGTGTTTAAAACCCAAAATGATCAGTACAAATGGTGCTAATGCAGCTAAATATATATGTAGATATATGTAGTATCAGGTTCTAAAATATCAAAAGCATTTAATTACATAAAATACAAATAATAAAATGAATATACAGAATACAATAAAACAGAAAATAAAATTAGAGTGCTCATTTATAGAAACAGTTCATTCGAACAAGCATGATCCAAGATGTCTGTGGATTTCCAGGAATCTTGCAGTGAGACAAAAATCCTTGCCACAGTATGACCAAGTACATAAAATTATGGCGCAAATAATATACAATCTACTTAGAGGGAACTTCCCTAATAAGAGGCCTGCATTCATCATAAAATAGGAAAAAGAGCTAAATATTGTATTAACTGACACCCAATGGCAGCATATATTCACAGAAACTAAAAAGTCATCTTTATCGTTAACATTAGTGGAAATTAACTTTAAGTTACTTTTGAGATGGTATTTAACCCCTCATCACCTACATAGTATTTTCCCCAATTCCTCCTCACTGTGTTGGAGATACTGTGGAGAAGTAGGTACCCTCTCCCACATATGGTGGTTATGCCCTCACCTCCGTTGCTATTGGGACAATATAAATAAACGCGTTGACGTGATACTAGTGAGGCCCATCACATTTACCCCAAGCTTGGTACGGCTGAGCGATATTCCTAATGTAGTATGTATATACCTAAAGAAACTACTCCATAGTATGTTTAATTGTGCCAGACGCTTGATTCCTAGGTTTTGGAAGAAAACTATAACCCCCACAAATAATATGTGGATAGATGAAGTGAGTCATGTGCTTGAACTAGAAAAAATATATTATTCGTTCAATGGAAAGCAAGACTTAATTGTTGATGTAATTTTTATTTGGGAACAAAGTAAATAATTGGATTTTTGCTGAAACGAGTCCTATCAGTATAGTTGTGTTAGTCAGATATAGGTTGTGATCCTAGATGCCTCCTGAAACAGTGAGCAATTGCTCTCATGAAAAGCTCTGTGATAAAGGAACCCTTAATTTGATTTGTATCGAGATGTCCTTGTGCTACCACTCCTGTACCACCTGCACTTGTTGTTAATATTCTTACAATTATGTTTTTGTATTTTTTTTGTATCCTTGTTTGGAAAACAATAAAATTATTTAATGGAAAAAATTATGGTGCAAATCCTTACTTACACCGTTAACAATCCTGCTCGAACCTTCTTTGGAGTACACCCCACTTCTTCCTATGACTCTGTCTTTGACGCCGTTAGAGTGAAGAGGGAGTAGTAATGATATTCTGTATTACAGATTGCCTTAGCTACCAGAAGTATCCAAGCGGTGTCTGAGCGGACAAACTACATTAGCCTCAATATGACAAAATACAGAGCAATGCATTTCAGCTTGATGCGTTTCTCATGAGCGCACTAACTATTGCATGCAAGTGATATCAGGTTTTTGCACGCAAGTTAAATACAAATCGTATTACGAGTTGAAAGTATATACGGATACGATTGTGATGATTGACATCCCCTGATAGCGACCGATTGACCACAAATGTGGAGGGGGCGGCATTGCACAAGCATTTCACCAGAAATGCTTATGCAATGAGTGGACATAATTCGCTACAACGGATCATGTACGCCTGACTTTTGATAAATCTACCCCCTGGACTCATTGCTGGCCAGTTCAGTACTCTCCAGTGCTTTGTCTTAAACTATTTCTGGGTGCTTTTTGATGTGTGCTTTGGGTCATTGTCCTGCTGCAAAACCTCTGACGGAGACCCAACTTTCTGACACTGGGCCCTACATTGCACCACAGAATTCTTTGGCCGAAACGATCATCTGAGGTTGTTGTTTCTCTTGTTGAGAGAAGAATTACCTGGTATTTCAGCGCTGGACTGTTACTGGGCAGGGTCAGACTGATATGCTACAGGATATTTTTTCTCTGTGAAAAGGCATAGTGTGCTAAAAGAATGCGCACCCTGAGTTGCAATAGAAATGAACAGGCATGGAAGTTATTCTAGCTTTTGTTCTATCTCAGGAGTGCTGTTCTCTTTCTTTTGATATATCTATCTATATATATATATATATATATATATAAAACATGGAAGGGAACTGCACTCCAAGACCGGATCAGGTACACATCCTGTGACTCAGTAACATCCAGCCCTGGGTGCTAAATAGCACTCCAAAAAAGCTGTGATGTCACCAGAGCCACAGGCAGTTAACCCCAGTCCGGAATGGGTGCAAGAACCAAGGGAGATTACAAATAAAAAGTAATACAACACATAGAAACACCCAGCACTCACCAGCTAGCTCACAGCTAAGATAAAATCACAACTGGAAAGGTTAGTCACCGCATCTGGCCAAATGGGAAAGCTCAGGCTATGGAAAGGACCTTGACGTGGTGCCTGAGCTTTCCCATTTGGCCAGATGCGGTGACTAACCTTTCCAGTTGTGATTTTATCTTAGCTGTGAGCTAGCTGGTGAGTGCTGGGTGTTTCTATGTGTTATATATATATATATATATATATATATATATACACACACACACACATACATATACACAGACATATACACACATATATATATATATACTGTATATATATATATATATATATATGAATGTACAAGGGGATAACAGCGCTCTGAAGTCCTTATATAAACAGAATAATGTGCAATTGATATGTATATGAATACGGTATCAGTGATGTAAGAGACCAATGTTCCTTAAATATATACAAAATGTCATAGAAGATCCATTTGATGATCTTTAAATGCAGTGAATTCCCTTACCAGAATTTACCTCAATCATATGAGGTAAGTTGCCACACTGGAAGGGGTACTCAGTTCTTTGTAGTTGGTTAATCCGGAATACCAGTATATGCTTTTATGGTTTCATCCACCTCTTGGAGTATGTAGAGATTTAATTCTTCCAATAGTTGTCTCCCAGGATGTGTGTGGATGTTCTCGCCACCTCTTGGAGTATGAAGTCTTGGTATGTACTTCCTCATCTGCAGATGTACCCAAGAAAACAAGAAATCATATATAGTGTAATACTGTTTTATTATATGAATAGAGGTAAAAGCAAGCAATCATTAAACTCACATGTAATGACCTCAAACACTGTGAGGTATGACAAACAGCATAAAAAACATGACTTGTCCTTTTTGTAATGCAATAGATAATATTCCCAATTGCTTTATAAGGTGGTTCCAAGCAAGCACAAGTCCGGTATGGATACCCCTAAGGGTATCGTTATAGGGTATTCTACTACCCGATTTTAGTACATTTTGTGTATCATTTTCTGCATTATTTTATTACTGTCTATTGGTATCCATACCAGACTTGCTTGGAACCACCTTATAAATCAATTGGGAATATTATCTTTTGCATTACAATAAGGACAAGCCATGTTTTTTATGCGTGTTTGAGGACATTACATGTGAGTTTAATGATTGCTTGCTTTTACCTCTATTCATATAATAAAACAGTATTACACTATATATGATTTCTTGTTTTCTTGGATACATCTGCTGATGAGGAAGTACATACCAAGACTTCATACTCCAAGAGGTGGCAAGCACATCCACACACATCCTGGGAGATAACTAGAGTTGTCTGAGTACCCCTTCCAGTGCGGCAACTTACCTCATATGATTGAGGTAAATTCTGGTAAGGGAATTCACTGCATTTAAAGATCATCATTATTGCACATTATTATGTTTATATAAGGACTTGAGAGCGCTGTTATCCCCTTGTACATTCATTGTTACTTTTACACTATCGGGTTTCATCCCTTTAATGTTCTAGTCCCTAACAGCTGCCAACTATTTCCTTTTTCCCTGACTAGCGCATTTTGTGAGTACCGCTTGTTCTCAGGTCAGGACTCCTGAACTGTAACATTCTACTTATTTGCTTTTATATATATATATATATATATATATATATTACTTGTTGGTTTTTGCTCGTGAGCAAACATTTTACTTTCAACTTGTTATACGCACACTTACCCGCGTGCGTTAAAACTTTATTTCTGGCAGTGTTTGTTGCCACGCCACCTGTAATCTAGCCTAAAGTGTTGTGTTCATAAATTTGGTGGCTACGGGATAGATTATTGTGATTATTTTAAAGATATTAAAAATGTGAAAGGATACATTTGTTGTGTCATTTAGTTTAAAATTCTTGTAATTATACTTGTTATTAAACGTACTATCTTCTTAGAGTAAAATGAAAATGTATTTTGTTACCAGTTAAGTTTAGACCTGGAATGTAATTAAGCCCATGTAAAGCCTTTTTGGCTTTTTTGATGGATCTCACAAAGTGGTGACAAGGCAAATTAAATATTAAAAATAATAAGCCATCAGTAGACTTTACTTAAAGGGCCCGTCAAGTCAAAATTAAATTTTCATGTTTCAGATAGGCCATGCAATTTTAAACAACTTCCCAATGTACTTGCATCATCAAATTTGCTTTGTTCTCTTGATATTCTTTGCTAAAAGCTTAACCTAATAGACTCACATGCCAATTTCTAAGCCCTTAAAGGCTGCCTCTTATCACAGTGCAATTTGACATTTTTCACAGATACACTTGCTAGTTCATGAGCATTATATAGATAACATTGTGCTCACTCCCATAGAATTATTTATGAGTCAGCACTGATTGGCTAGAATGTATTTCTGTCAAAAGAACTGAGCTAATGGGAAAGTCTACAAAGGCTTAGATACAAGGTAACCATAGAAGTAAAATGTATATTAATATAACCGTGTTGGTTATGCAAAACTGGGGAATGGGTAAAAAAAAAAGGGATCATCTGTCTTTTTAAACAATAAAATGATGTGTTTTAATATAAAATGTAAAGCTTTATTGAATCTGTCCCTCCAATATCCATATTTATTTTCAATTTATATTGAAATTAGACTATGCCTGAAACTTAACTATTTCTGCTTTTACCAGGACTACTTCTTACAACTATCAGGGACAGCTATGAGATCTAATAGGCACCTTCTTACACTAACTTCTATTTGGATAGATATGAGAACCTGGTCTTGAATGTCTACTCAAATTCTCAGATCATTCTATACAAATGCTAAATAGATGACCTACAGATCATGTGGAAGGTCCCACACGCTGATCTCCAGGAATGGTTTACCATGATTAATGATATTTGAAGGCCAGTAAGGTTTAAGATGAGTTGCCACCAACAGCAAGTTGGCTATCTTGATTTGAGGATTTACAAACTAGATTCCTTTCTATCCACTACACTTTTTAAGGAGACTGACCATAATTTATTTCTTGGAGGAACTAATTCTCACCCTAAATCCCTTCTGAGAGCAAAACCAATGGGCCAGCTGATGAGGGTTATAAGAAACAACACTAACCATATCAAATGTTCAGAACAATTAACTGAGATGGGACACAGATTCCTCCACTGGGGATATCACCAAGAATGGATATGTAACACTATTGAAACATTGAGTGATAAAGGACAGGATTACCTCCTTTCCATTAACAGAGAGGTGAGCAATGATAGGATAGTGTTTACCACGCCTTTTGCCCCTGAGCTGTCCACTCTTCTAGGGCTGGCCCATAAGTTTTATACTGATTCATCTTTGCCTTTGACTAATTTAGATTGCCCAGTTGTATCTTTCAAAAGGGAACGCCATTTGAGGGACATGCTAATGAATACCGATCTAGTACAAAGATATCATAACACGACCTGGCTGGGACCTTAGAAACTTGGCTGCTACAGATGCATTTCATGCACAAAATGTAATGGAATGATACAAGGGAAAGCATTCAGACACCCCCATACCAACTGTTTGTGTTATAATACTATGAGCATATACTTTTATTCACTAATCGGCTACGATTTTGTTGCTCAATATATATTTATTTCCCTAATATCCATAATGTATTTATTTATATATGAACTTATCATTAATTTGTTATTTTCAACCTGCTATGTGCTTTTACTTATTGTATTTTCTGCACTTCTGTCAGTACACTGTATCTTAGTAACTATAACAACCATGCTGTTGATTTTTACACTGTGGGGGCAAGGTCTGAGTTTATTTATTGCACTTCTGTGGGGGTCATTCGGTTCGGTCTAATGAAGGGAACGGTGCTCCCAGAAATGTTATCTGTTTAATAAATTTAGGTTTTACTTTCAGAATCCAGTGAGTGTGGATCTCACTGTTCTACCTGTTCTATGGTAAATTTTGCATATATTATGTATTAATATTGTTTTTGTATTTTATTGTAGCCTATTGTATCAATGCAATGTTTTGTGGACCCATGACATATTTTAAAACGAGAGAAATCTCAATGTATCCTACCTGGTAAAATATTTTATAAATAAATAAAATATAAATATATATATATATATATATATATATATATATATATATATATATATATATATATATATATATATATATATAGGAGATATTACCAAGATTGGATATGAATGCAGCACATAACACATCTAATAGCTTGCTTTCAAGTTAATCACACATTTCCCTATACCTCCCCCATTCAAAAGTACACACCTGTTACATGATTAGGGCTACATCACATCCAATAATAAGTTAGGTTAGCCTATTTAAAGCTGCATGTCAGTAGTGGGCATTATGCAGTCTATGAATAAGGCTCTATAGGAGCTGAAATGCGTAAGACATAGCCCACTATCTGTGCACCTAACAGCCCTTATCCATCTGGCCATGTTACCTCCTATGCCTGCAAGTTACTATTTTACAAGCTAACTCTTCATAGTTACCTGCAGAGCCGCTGTGTGCAAGCTTTTACATGTTATTTTCTTCAATAAAGGAACCTGTTTTGAGAAATCTGTCCGGACACCTGTGTGTTTTTCTGCATTTTTCCAGGCGGTGGAGACCGCTTACACGGACGAACACTCGACCGGTTCAAAGGGAGCAGTGAGGTATCGCAATTAGGAGGATTCAGTGATCACTTTATTTCAACTATTCCTGTCATCTATCTGCATAGTGACTATCCGCATTTGCCGTAGAGTAGTTGCGACTACGGGCGGATTGGTGACGTCATCAGACACGGACGGAGGAGATGGAGCGCGGCATGGAGACCGCCACAGTTCAGCCCACGGTCTAGAAGCAAACCAACGAAAAAGGTCAGCCGCATGAGCAGCACTTTGGAGGGTAAGAGGAGGATACCTCCGTCAACTTTTGTTGTTATTCAAAAGCACCTACCATAAAGTTTGGACTGCTGTATTAAAGCGATTACAGTCTTTTTGCTTTTTTCTTTTCGCTATTTGCTCTTTTTCTTGCTTGCTTGCTTGTTTGTATGCCCATTGGTATCCATTGACTGTAAGAGGGCGATTACCTTTCCTCTCCACAAGCACCACCTAATTGCCAGGATATAACAAAGTGAAACTTTGAATTGAACTTTGTTCTCACTCCCTGTATTGTGAAGTTCTTTTGATTGAGTGTGATACCCTTCATGCAATTTGTTTTCATTATCATTAATCACTTCATTCATACTCTCAGCTTGACTTCACATAAAGGATTCCTACCTTCAATAAAATACCTCTATCTGCTCACCCCAAAGACTGTGCAATTCTTGTTCATTGGTCTGACTAGTTGGCTATTAATATTTCAAATAGCCTTGCACAGAATAACATTACTAATATAGCACCATACACAGCGATACAAACATGGCACACCGCTTCTATTCCATGTTAACAGTGGCTACCCTGGAGGGGAATAGACCAAGCTTGGAGGAAACATTTGAAAATAAATCAAATTTGCTAGACATTGCAGATGTCTTTATGGCTATGGAAAATGCTCTCGTCAGGGAGTATAAACTATGGTGGGACAAACGGACTCTAGAAAAATACACATCTCTAGGCATGATTCCTAGAGGCCTACGAATCAAAAAACTGCCTGCGTTTATCACTACAGATGAAAAGTTCATCACAGAATGGAATAGCATATTGACAGAATGCTCTTTGAGGCTTATGGCCCTTATCATCCAACACAAAGAAATCAAGCTAAAAGAGGCAAGAGATAATATTGAGAATATACAGAAAGATCTCAATACGTTCATGGAACACACTGATTATCCTAAGCTTGACAGCATCCTACAAGTGACTGTAGATAAGACCAAGAAAGAACTGGATATCATCAAATATAAAAAATATTCCAGAGATCTAGATGACTACAAAGTAAATAGGATCTACAATTGGAACCCTAAGAGGAACTCAAGAAAAAGGAAAACAGTTAATTACAACAAGTCTAAACAACTCAAAGAAGGAAAGAAGATGGATAAAAAGGTGTCATTTTCTGATACTGACCCTGAGTCCAACGAAGATGATGACCTTCAGGACTTTGTGGCCTTTATGTCCAGTGGACAATCCTCTGACGAAGAAGAAACATCAGCTGATAACATCACAACACAGCCACCCTCTCATCCCCCACTACCCCCTCAATCTGGCCCTGTAGCATCTAATACCCAGATTACTGACAAATTAGAACCTAATAAAGCCATTCTGAAAAAAATTGATGCCCCTAAGCCACCCAGGGGCAACAAGTATAAAAAGGCTCAGTCAGTACAGGCAGCAGATGGAACCATGAGCCAACAGGTTTTTCAGCTGGCCCAGGGACCAGGAGAAGGAGGAGGAGGAAGAGGATCCACCAGACGGGGTCTACATCTAGACCAGTACCAACTGAGGAGGGGCAGACAGCCCAACAAATACAGGGATCCAACATCATAAATCTATCCAGTGTCCCCTTAACTAACCTAGAAGTAGAGGTTTTGAGTCTAGGCCTTAATTTTGTTCCTACTCCTAAGTTTAATGTCTTTGACACCTTGATTGACATTAATAAATTTATACGTGGTCTCACTCTCAAAAGGTTTTACCAACTACACCCTACTATAGAGAAAGAGTTTCATATACCAGACACAAGTGCTAGGCATGATTATCTTAACCCAGCAGAAGCTAGGGACTTTCTAAATCTCCATCTGTTGGAAGTGGAAAATACAACAGATGAAGTAGCAATAGATAGCCACACTGGCTATAGGCCAAAATCTATCTTTTATCCCACGCAGTGCAGGGGCCAAGCATTAGAGAGCTTCCAAAAACGGATGGAGGAGGATCTCTTGAAATTGGAGAGGGAAACTCTGAAGTCTCAGAATAGGGAACATGAGAATCTCACCACACAACAAAGAAAGGCACTCAAACAACTACAAGACAGGGACAACATCATCATCAAGCAGTCTGATAAGGGGGGATCCATAGTTGTTCTGGACAAATCCTATTATATTAAGGAAGCAGAAAGGCAATTACTTGATAAAGAGGTTTATACAAGATTGCCTGGGGATCCAACACAACGCTTTGGGTCCCTCCTACTAGATCTGCTTGATGATGGAAAACACCAGGGGATCATTGACGACGAAACATTTGATTATTTAAATGTTCAGCATCCGATAGTACCGATATTCCATCACCTCCCCAAAGTACATAAATCTTTGGAGGAGGTGAAAGGACGCCTGATAGTTTCGGGAATAGGATCCCTTTTTGAGAATCTATCAAATTGGCTGGAATCCTTATTACAACCCCTTGTGTATGGATTACCATCATACTTGAGGGATACTAAACATCTCTTGAGACTGATGCAAGAACACTCTTGGAATGACAAAATGGGATGGCTAACGATTGATGTGGTTGGCCTCTATTCGGCCATTCCACATGATAAATGGATAGTAGCCACAAGATACATGCTGGATAATTTCAGCAACTACAACACTGACCTTAAGGTATATATAGTGAGAGTGTTAGATTTTCTGTTAACTCATAACTATTTTGAGTTCTCAGGAAGCTTTTTTCTCCAACAGAGAGGGACAGCTATGGGTGCGAAATTCGCACCAGCCTATGCTAACATTTTCATGGGCTGGTGGGAATTGACGCACCTATACTCTGATCAGAACCCCTTCCTGTCATCAATCACTAGCTATAAACGCTATATTGATGACCTTCTAATTGTATGGTCTGGCACACAAGGAGATTTAGCAAACTTCTGTGAGTATATCAATGACAACACGGTGGGTTTAAGCTTTACCCACAGCTTTGATAAAGTCCAGGTACCATACTTGGATGTCATTCTGATAGGTAGGCCTTTGGAGAACAAAGTAAGCACCTCACTATATACTAAACCAATCACATCCAACACTTTCCTCCATGCTAGGAGCTGTCACCCTAGACATACAAGCTGTGGGATTGCAAAAGGCCAATTTTTAAGACTAAGGCGCAATTGCTCAGAGCATGACAGCTTCTTACGAGAGAGTCACTCCCTTACCCAAAAATTTCTTGAGAGAGGGTACAATAGAAAGACTATAAATAGGGCCTTCAATGATGTTTTGCATCAAGATAGGTCTACTTTACTTAAAGAGAAACAAAAACAAAAGCCTTCTAGGAACAAACCTACTTTTGTAACCACGTACAGCTCCCAATATTACCAGGTCTGCAAAATTTTGCGGAGGAATCTTCCGATTCTGTTAGCTGATGACATCTTAAAAGATGAGATTAGGGAGGGTTGCTTTTGTGTCCCAAAGCGGAACATAACAATTGGGAACTGAGTTTCCCCCTCCTTACTCAAAAAGCAAAAACCGACAAGCAGCTGGTTATCTCAAAAAGGGCATTACAAATGTGGGAACAGCACTTGCAAAGCTTGTGGCTATGTGAGTGTCAACAGGACATTCCAATCTACAGTCACACAAATGGTATACACACATTCCTACTGTACAAACTGCCGAACAACATATATTATCTATATGATTACATGCTTGGCATGTGATAAGCAGTACGTAGGTTGTACCTCCCGAGAGGCGAGAGAGAGGATACGAGCCCATCTCAATGACATTGAGCGGGGTATCCTAACTACAGGAGCAGCCAAGCACTTCATAGAGGTACATCACAGAGATGTCAAGAATTTTACATGGTTAATTATAGATCATATTCCAAAGAAGCCACGGGGAGGTGATAGATCAAGGGACCTCCTTAGAAAGGAGGCCTTTTGGATCTTCACACTGGGAACCAGACAACCCCTAGGTCTCAATATAGAAACAGATCTTATTAACCATTGGCAATCCTAGAGCGATTTCCCACCAATCCCAGCCTGGGATACATTAGCATTTATCAATACCTGAAAAAGATATTGTTACTGCTATATCCTATCATATATACATCCTTTAACAAATTGGATTTATGGATATCATTACCAAGCAACTCCTGAATAGTTCTAGGGATCCATCAGGATCCAATGGACATTCAGTTTGAGGTCCACTGGTATTATTATACCACAGGGAGATATCAAGGACTAGGGACACCCAACATCCTATATTTTGGTGCTTTGAGTATAGCATTTTTACCACAAATAAGTTATCATATTGAAAACATCACGTATGTGAATCATTCACTAAAATAAAATAATTACTAGAAGTGCCATTATTAGGCCGTTTGATACAGTTATAATAGAAGCAGAATTAATTAAGATTCAAGTTTGTTAATATCCTTCTGAAGATATGGCCTCCAGAACTGCACACAATACTCAAGATGAGGCCTAACTAATGATCTATTAAGTACATTAAAGGGTTTAGTAAAACTGAGGCTGTGGGTATTTTACATAAAATGGAAAATTCAAGAACAAGGGGTCATGAGCTCAAGCTAAAGGGTAGTAGATTCAGGAGTAATTTGAGGAAGCACTTCTTTACAGAAAGAGTGATTGATTTATGGAATAAACTTCCTCAAGAGGTAGTAGCAACAAACACTGTGGGGGACTTTAAAAATGCATGGGACAAGCATAGGGCTATCCTACGAACTAGATAAGTTTATACTGTTAGGTAAGGTGGGGCAGACTTGCTGGGCCTATGGCTCTTATCTGCCGTCAATATCTATGTTTCTATGTTTCTATGTTTCTAATCAAGTATTACCATATATAACTTTGTTTATATGGCGTAAATCTTAAGATTAAGTTCTTTTTCAGTATCCAGCAATAGGCATTTGACACTGAGTACATGCAATAGTACATGGGTACCCATGGGACGTGCAAGCAATTATTGCACGTCTCATGAGCACATATGTGAGTTATAGGCCACTCAAATGAGATTGGCTATTAGATAACTAGCTTAAGCAGGATTAATACCAAAAACTACAAAATACAAACGTTTAGTGCTTTATAGCTCTGAACTTAATCTATACTCGCACCAATCTAATTACAAATGTATCATTACATGGGTCTCCCCAAAGCTGTAGTTATTTGACATGCTGTGTGCTGCTCAACAACACCATTGTTGTTGTTTTTTCCTCTCTGTAGTTTTTAATTAATTCATTAACTAATTAATTAATCTATTACTTTTTTTCTCCTTTGGAGGAGACATTATTAAGTTTCTAACTACTCTTAAGGAGATATTACCAAGATTGGATATGAATGCAGCACATAACACATCTAATAGCTTGCTTCCAAGTTAATCACACATTTCCCTATACCTCCCCCATTCAAAAGTACACACCTGTTACATGATTAGGGCTACATCACATCCAATAATAAGTTAGGTTAGCCTATTTAAAGCTGCATGTCAGTAGTGGGCATTATGCAGTCTATGAATAAGGCTCTATAGGAGCTGAAACGCGTAAGACATAGCCCACTATCTGTGCACCTAACAGCCCTTATCCATCTGGCCATGTTACCTCCTATGCCTGCAAGTTACTATTTTACAAGCTAACTCTTCATAGTTACCTGCAGAGCCGCTGTGTGCAAGCTTTTACATGTTATTTTCTTCAATAAAGGAACCTGTTTTGAGAAATCTGTCCGGACACCTGTGTGTTTTTCTGTATATATATATATATATATATATATATATATATATATATATATATATATATATATATATATATATATATATATATATATATATATATATATATATATAAAAAGGATGATCAGGTGTATGCACTCCCATCATCAAACAAAATCCGTTAGGGTGCTATAATGTGATGCAAGTTTATAGAAATAAGCACTCACTGGTCTTCTGCCATCCGTGACAAAATTAGAATAATAATAAAGAATTTTGTCACGGAAGGCAGAAGACCAGTGAGTGCTTATTTCTATAAACTTTATATATATATATATTCCCACCCCTGTATGTATGTGTATATATATATATATATATATATATATATATATATATATATATATATATATATATATATATATATTTACTTAGAATTCTTTTTTTACTGATACCTATCAAATGAATCCACTGCATAATAATAACCATTTTTTTTATTTTATATACTATCTTTCATGGAAGCATATGCCATGTACCTCTTTAGGAAAAAAATTTTTAGTCAGTGAAATATACAAATCAAATAGGGCATCAACATATGTACATTAAATGTACAAGATACAAAGAAAAGAACATAGATTTACATTTCTTGATGACAAGTAAAATATTTTACATTAAATAATTAAAATGTATAGTCTGAATAGGTAAAGTTATTTTGGGGGGGAAAAATGCTATAAAAAAATAGTAAAAATGCTGTCAAAACAAAATAAAAAGGCATATTCGTTTTCAATATAAAACTAAACAGGAAACATTATTTTCATTCAATTAGTGCTTATTTTCCTAATGTTACTATGCATTGTGTAACTTTCTACAACCTTTATGCAAGAAAAATAAATTAAGAATTACCATAAAGCACTATAATGAAACCGAGAAGGGGACAATTTCTAAAGAAATATTTTGTGAAATTAAACGGTACATTAACTAATCACTGAATGTCATGCTTTCAATTTGATGTGATTTATGAGGGGAAATGGGTGATTTATTCTGGTATTTAGTAATGAATAAAAATGTCATTGTATGCAACTTTTATACATTGAATTAAAGTACAAAGGTGGATTTTAACTTGGATATTTGGTTTCTTCTAAACTTTCATTATTTTAATAATTTTAATGCCCTCCTGGAAAGTTTAAGGAGACAGGAATACTATTACATAATGGGTACAAGTGCATTGCATTTTAGTGAGAAAAAAAAAAGACACAATACCTCTTTCTCCTATACCCAGGTGCCCCATAAACTTATCTATATGTGCTTTAAGTATTATAACCAACCCCTTCAAAAACTGACACCAAATTCTAAAAATGTATCCATAAAAATGTCCAAGGATTTTTCAAAATAAAAATCCAAAAATGTCAATATGCATAAAAAAAAGAAAGTCCCCTAAGTAAATGTGTAAATAAATACGTACATTTAATTACTGGCAGTATTTAAGAATATATATACACGTTTGCTCACAAAAGCTTTGAAATAGACAACAGCAGACCACAATTTCCCATAAGTGTAACCACGCTGTTTAGTGTAAAATAGTATGAAAAGCATGACAACGGTATATAAATGTTTAAATGACAATGGCTTTTACTCTGTAACATAACTGAAAACTGGAATATTTTTACTTTAAATTTTGGATAAGTAAAATAAAAAAATAAATGTTTGGATATAAATAGCGATTTAATTGCAAAGTACCTGGGATTTTTGTCTCCAAATGTTTATAAAGCTATTCAATAAAAATAGTGACTATTTTTCTATTCTTGTCATGTCATATATATATAGGAAGTGTTCTAGCATTCTGGAATAAATTGACTTGTAATTTTTTTTTTTCCATTACTGTAAATAAGCCTCAAAGTACCAGGTGTAGTATATATTACAGGTATTAAAAAAAAACAGATTATATATAAAATGTATTGCAACATACACATTACCTCTCCAGCTTTGCTAGAGGTCTTTACTCTTTGAATAGTAGTATTTAGTAAAACAATATAATGTTACTGGGAAATATCAGAAAGCTATGTATTAACACATTATGGCAACATTCTTCTATGAAAGAAACCAAAATACTGGATTGATTACTCAGCTTGAAGAATCAAGGTCTATGTTTTGTTCATTTGATATACTTGAATTCTCAGATCTCCATATAAAAACTTGTTTTTTTTACCTTTTGTACATATCATAAATCCTGTGCACTTAAGTCTTAGTCCCTCTAATTATATACCTTTAAAGTCTTTATTTCTCTAAATAAATATTTTCAGTTCATTTTTTTTTTGTTCTTTTATCCAAAGCAGTTGTGTGATATAAGGAGAATGGATCCGGTTGCCTTCTGTCTGCAACTTCTAAGTGATCTTTAT